>NW_024609035.1:0-100652 GCF_018296145.1 Oncorhynchus tshawytscha | reverse complement strand
ATGCCTTTTTAGGGAGAGAGAGAGAGAGAGAGAGAAAAGAGGAGATATGGAGTGAGTGAACGGTGGTTAATGAGCAGGTTCACACTTCCAGTAATGAAAGAGAGGAGACGCGAGAGAGAGATTAAAGGAAATAACGTTCACTAAAATGCCATTAGAATCACAGTGATCCAATTATAGTCATGGGTTTTTAAAGTTTTCTGTTGGGAGGCGGAATCAGCCGAAAACAGATGTCTGATGTCCCCTGGTTTCCTATGAATCCTATAGATGAGGATCCACAATAAACCCCAGGAAGAGTATCATATTGGCAAAACTCCTGATATCCATTCATAAATAGGAAGATGAAACTGCTGCCTGGCTGTGTTAATGGGGATGTTTAATAACAAGCAACAATTGGCTCTGCCAGGGCAGGAACTAATGGGAGCTGTAAACCCATCTGGAAGAGTATGCCATGCCATCTGGGCAGGAACTAACCTGGGGATCATAACAAACCCATCAGGAAGAGTAGCCCCTGCCTTGGCAGGGTCAACACATCATCTAATAAGCCAGGAAGAGTCAGCACATCATCTAGACTAATGGGGACCCAGGGTCAACACATCATCTAGACAAGCCCTGACCCAGGGTCAACACATCATCTAGACAAGCCCTGACCCAGGGTCAACACATCATCTAGACAAGTCCTGACCCAGGGTCAACACATCATCTAGACAAGCCCTGACCCAGGGTCAACACATCATCTAGACAAGCTCCTGACCCAGGGTCAACACATCATCTAGACAAGCCCTGACCCAGTGTCAACACATCATCTAGACAATGCCGACCCAGGGTCAACACATCATCTAGACAAGCCCTGACCCAGGGTCAACACATCATCTAGACAAGCCCTGACCCAGGGTCAACACATCATCTAGACTGCCTTGGCCCAGGAACACATGGGGATCCATAATAAACCCCCAGGTCAACACATCATCAGGAAGAGTAGCTGCTGTCTTGACAAGCAGGAACTATTGGGGATCAACAATCATCTAGGAAGAAGCTGCTGGCCATGGCAGGGTCAACACATCATCCATAATAAACCCCCAGGGTCAACAGATCCTCTAGCCAAGCCCTGGCAGGAACACATCATCTAAAACCCCAGAAGTGTCAGCACATCCATCTAGACAAGTCCTGACCCAGTGTCAACACATCATCGGAAGAGTCCTGACCCAGTGTCAAACCACATCATCTAGACAAGCCCCCCAGGGTCAAGACATCATCTGCAAGCCTTGGCCAGGAACTAATCATCCATAATAAACCCTGACAGGAAGAGTAGGGTCTTGGCAGGAACTATTGCCCTGACCCAGGGTAAAACCATCATCTAGAAGAGTAGCTGCTGCCATGGCAGGGTCCACACATGGGGATCCATAGACAAACCCCTGAAGGGTCAACTGCATCATCAGGAACCAATGGGGACCCATAATAAACACATCATCTAGACAAGCTGCCTGACCATGGCAGGAACTACATCATCTAGACAAACACCAGGAAGGGTCAACAGATGCCATGGCAGGAACCAATGGGGATCAATAATCAACCCCAGGAAGAGGCTGCTGACCTTGGCAGGGCCAACAGGGATCCATAGACAAACCCTGACCCAGGAAGAGTAGCTCTAGACAAACTAATGGGGATCCATAATCACACATCAAGACAAGCTGCTGACCTTGGCAGGAACATCATGGGATCCAGTCCTGAACCCAATCTGAAAACATGCTGTCTTGGCAAGAACTAATGGAGATCCATAATAACCCCCAGAAGAGTCCTGACCATGGCAGGAACCAATGGGGATCCATAGAAACCCCAGGAAGAGTAGCTGCTGCCTTGGCTAGAACTAATGGGGATCCATAATCAAAACAGGAAGAGTAGCTGCTGCCTTGGCAGGAACTAATGGGGACCATAATAAACCCCAGGAAGAGTAGCTGCTGCCTTGGCAGGAACTAATGGAGATCCATAAAACCCCCAGGAAGAGTAGCTGCTGCCTTGGCAGGAACTAATGGGGATCCATAATAAAACCCCAGGAAGAGTAGCTGCTGCTTGGCAGGAACTAATGGGGATCCATGATAAACCCCAGGAAGAGTAGCTGCTGCCTTGGCAGGAACTAATGGGGATCCATAATAACCCCGAGGAAGAGTAGCTGCTTCCTTGGCAGGAACTAATGGGGATCCATAATAAACTCCAGGAAGAGTAGCTGCTGCCTTGGCAGGAACTAATGGGGATCCATAATAACCCCGAGGAAGAGTAGCTGCTGCCTTGGCAGGAACTAATGGGGATCCATAATAAACCCCAGGAAGAGTAGCTGCTGCCTTGGCAGGAACTAATGGGGATCCATAATAACCCCCAGGAAGAGTAGCTGCTGCCTTGGCAGGAACTAATGGGGATCCATGATAAACCCCAGGAAGAGTAGCTGCTACCTTGGCAGGAACTAACGGGGATCCATAATAAACCCCAGGAAGAGTAGCTGCTGCCTTGGCAGGAACTAATGGAGATCCATGATAAACCCCAGGAAGAGTAGCTGCTGCCTTGGCTGGAACTATTGGGGATCCATAATAACCCCCAGGAAGAGTAGCTGCTGCCTTGGCAGGAACTATTGGAGATCCATAATAAACCCCAGGAAGAGTAGCTGCTGCCTTGGCAGGAACAAATGGAGATCCATAATAACCCCCAGGAAGAGTAGCTGCTGCCTTGGCACGAACTAATGGGGATCCATAATAAACCCCAGGAAGAGTAGCTGCTGCCTTGGCAGGAACTAATGGGGATCCATAATAACCCCCAGGAAGAGTAGCTGCTGCCTTGGCAGGAACTAATGGGGATCCATAATAAACTCCAGGAAGAGTAGCTGCTGCCTTGGCAGGAACTAATGGAGATCCATAATAACCCCCAGGAAGAGTAGCTGCTGCCTTGGCAGGAACTAATGGAGATCCATAATAAACCCCAGGAAGAGTAGCTGCAGCCTTGGCAGGAACTAATGGGGATCCATAATAAACCCCAGGAAGAGTAGCTGCTGCCTTGGCAGGAACTAATGGAGATCCATAATAAACCCCAGGAAGAGTAGCTGCTGCCTTGGCAGGAACTAATGGGGATCCATAATAAACTCCAGGAAGAGTAGCTGCTGCCTTGGCAGGAACTAATGGAGATCCATAATAACCCCCAGGAAGAGTAGCTGCTGCCTTGGCAGGAACTAATGGGGATCCATAATAACCCCAGGAAGAGTAGCTGCTGCCTTGGCAGGAACTAATGGGGATCCATAATAAACCCCAGGAAGAGTAGCTGCTGCCTTGGCAGGAACTAATGGGGATCCATAATAACCCCCAGGAAGAGTAGCTGCAGCCTTGGCAGGAACTAATGGGGATCCATAATAAACCCCAGGAAGAGTAGCTGCTGCCTTGGCAGGAACTAATGGAGATCCATAATAAACCCCAGGAAGAGTAGCTGCTGCCTTGGCAGGAACTAATGGAGATCCATAATAACCCCAGGAAGAGTAGCTGCTGCCTTGGCAGGAACTAATGGGGATCTATAATAAACCCCAGGAAGAGTAGCTGCTGCCTTGGCAGGAACTAATGGGGATCCATAATAAACCCCAGGAAGAGTAGCTGCTGCCTTGGCAGGAACTAATGGGGATCCATAATAAACCCCAGGAAGAGTAGCTGCTGCCTTGGCAGGAACTAATGGGGATCCATAATAACCCCAGGAAGAGTAGCTGCAGCCTTGGCAGGAACTAATGGGGATCCATAATAAACCCCCAGGAAGAGTAGCTGCTGCCTTGGCAGGAACTAATGGGGATCCATAATAACCCCAGGAAGAGTAGCTGCTGCCTTGGCAGGAACTAATGGGGATCCATAATAAACCCCAGGAAGAGTAGCTGCTGCCTTGGCAGGAACTAATGGGGATCCATAATAACCCCCAGGAAGAGTAGCTGCTGCCTTGGCAGGAACTAATGGGGATCCATAATAACCCCCCAGGAAGAGTAGCTGCTGCCTTGGCAGGAACAAATGGGGATCCATAATAACCCCCAGGAAGAGTAGCTGCTGCCTTGGCAGGAACGAATGGGGATTTATAATAAACCGCAGGAAGAGTAGCTGCTGCCTTGGCAGGAACTAATGGGGATCCATAATAACCCCCAGGAAGAGTAGCTGCTGCCTTGGCAGGAACTAATGGGGATCCATAATAAACCCCAGGAAGAGTAGCTGCTGCCTTGGCAGGAACTAATGGAGATCCATAATAACCCCCAGGAAGAGTAGCTGCTGCCTTGGCAGGAACTAATGGGGATCCATAATAACCCCCAGGAAGAGTAGCTGCTGCCTTGGCAGGAACTAATGGGGATCCATAATAACCCCAGGAAGAGTAGCTGCTGCCTTGGCAGGAACTAATGGGGATCCATAATAAACCCCAGGAAGAGTAGCTGCTGCCTTGGCAGGAACTAATGGGGATCCATAATAACCCCAGGAAGAGTAGCTGCTGCCTTGGCAGGAACTAATGGAGATCCATAATAACCCCCAGGAAGAGTAGCTGCTGCCTTGGCAGGAACTAATGGGGATCCATAATAAACCCCAGGAAGAGTAGCTGCTGCCTTGGCAGGAACTAATGGAGATCCATAATAACCCCCAGGAAGAGTAGCTGCTGCCTTGGCAGGAACTAATGGGGATCCATAATAACCCCAGGAAGAGTAGCTGCTGCCTTGGCAGGAACTAATGGGGATCCATAATAACCCCCAGGAAGAGTAGCTGCTGCCTTGGCAGGAACTAATGGGGATCCATAATAACCCCCAGGAAGAGTAGCTGCTGCCTTGGCAGGAACTAATGGGGATCCATAATAACCCCCCCAGGAAGAGTAGCTGCTGCCTTGGCAGGAACTAATGGGGATCCATAATAACCCCCAGGAAGAGTAGCTGCTGCCTTGGCAGGAACTAATGGGGATCCATAATAACCCCCAGGAAGAGTAGCTGCTGCCTTGGCAGGAACTAATGGGGATCCATAATAAACCCCAGGAAGAGTAGCTGCTGCCTTGGCAGGAACTAATGGGGATCCATAATAACCCCCAGGAAGAGTAGCTGCTGCCTTGGCAGGAACTAATGGGGATCCATAATAAACCCCAGGAAGAGTAGCTGCTGCCTTGGCAGGAACTAATGGGGATCCATAATAACCCCCAGGAAGAGTAGCTGCTGCCTTGGCAGGAACTAATGGGGATCCATAAGGAACTAATGGGGATCCATAATAAACCCAGGAAGAGTAGCTGCTGCCTTGGCAGGAACTAATGGGGATCCATAATAACCCCCAGGAAGAGTAGCTGCTGCCTTGGCAGGAACTAATGGGGATCCATAATAACCCCCAGGAAGAGTAGCTGCTGCCTTGGCAGGAACTAATGGGGATCCATAATAAACCCCAGGAAGAGTAGCTGCTGCCTTGGCAGGAACTAATGGGGATCCATAATAAACCCCAGGAAGAGTAGCTGCTGCCTTGGCAGGAACTAATGGGGATCCATAATAAACCCCAGGAAGAGTAGCTGCTGCCTTGGCAGGAACTAATGGAGATCCATAATAACCCCCAGGAAGAGTAGCTGCTGCCTTGGCAGGAACTAATGGGGATCCATAATAAACCCCAGGAAGAGTAGCTGCTGCCTTGGCAGGAACTAATGGGGATCCATAATAAACCCCAGGAAGAGTAGCTGCTGCCTTGGCAGGAACTAATGGGGATCCATAATAAACCCCAGGAAGAGTAGCTGCTGCCTTGGCAGGAACTAATGGGGATCCATAATAAACCCCAGGAAGAGTAGCTGCTGCCTTGGCAGGAACTAATGGAGATCCATAATAAACCCCAGGAAGAGTAGCTGCTGCCTTGGCAGGAACTAATGGGGATCCATAATAAACCCCAGGAAGAGTAGCTGCTGCCTTGGCAGGAACTAATGGGGATCCATAATAAACCCCAGGAAGAGTAGCTGCTGCCTTGGCAGGAACTAATGGAGATCCATAATAAACCCCCAGGAAGAGTAGCTGCTGCCTTGGCAGGAACTAATGGAGATCCATAATAAACCCCAGGAAGAGTAGCTGCTGCCTTGGCAGGAACTAATGGAGATCCATAATAAACCCCAGGAAGAGTAGCTGCTGCCTTGGCAGGAACTAATGGGGATCCATAATAAACCCCAGGAAGAGTAGCTGCTGCCTTGGCAGGAACTAATGGAGATCCATAATAACCCCCAGGAAGAGTAGCTGCTGCCTTGGCAGGAACTAATGGAGATCCATAATAAACCCCAGGAAGAGTAGCTGCTGCCTTGGCAGGAACTAATGGGGATCCATAATAACCCCCAGGAAGAGTAGCTGCTGCCTTGGCAGGAACTAATGGGGATCCATAATAAACCCCAGGAAGAGTAGCTGCTGCCTTGGCAGGAACTAATGGGGATCCATAATAAACCCCAGGAAGAGTAGCTGCTGCCTTGGCAGGAACTAATGGGGATCCATAATAAACCCCAGGAAGAGTAGCTGCTGCCTTGGCAGGAACTAATGGGGATCCATAATAAACCCCAGGAAGAGTAGCTGCTGCCCTGGCAGGAACTATTGGGGATCCATAATAAGCCCCAGGAAGAGTAGCTGCTGCCTTGGCAGGAACTAATGGGGATCCATAATAAACCCCCAGGAAGAGTAGCTGCTGCCTTGGCAGGAACTAATGGGGATCCATAATAAACCCCAGGAAGAGTAGCTGCTGCCTTGGCAGGAACTAATGGGGATCCATAATAAACCCCAGGAAGAGTAGCTGCTGCCTTGGCAGGAACTAATGGAGATCCATAATAAACCCCAGGAAGAGTAGCTGCTGCCTTGGCAGGAACTAATGGAGATCCATAATAAACCCCAGGAAGAGTAGCTGCTGCCTTGGCAGGAACTAATGGAGATCCATAATAAACCCCCAGGAAGAGTAGCTGCTGCCTTGGCAGGAACTAATGGGATCCATAATAAACCCCAGGAAGAGTAGCTGCTGCCTTGGCAGGAACTAATGGGGATCCATAATAACCCCCAGGAAGAGTAGCTGCTGCCTTGGCAGGAACTAATGGGGATCCATAATAAACCCCAGGAAGAGTAGCTGCTGCCTTAGCAGGAACTAATGGGGATCCATAATAAACCCCAGGAAGAGTAGCTGCTGCCTTGGCAGGAACTAATGGGGATCCATAATAAACTCCAGGAAGAGTAGCTGCTGCCTTGGCAGGAACTAATGGAGATCCATAATAAACTCCAGGAAGAGTAGCTGCTGCCTTGGCAGGAACTAATGGGGATCCATAATAAACCCCAGGAAGGGTAGCTGCTGCCTTGGCAGGAACTAATGGGGATCCATAATAAACCCCAGGAAGAGTAGCTGCTGCCTTGGCAGGAACTAATGGGGATCCATAGATAAACCCCCAGGAAGAGTAGCTGCTGCCTTGGCAGGAACTAATGGGGATCCATAATAAACCCCAGGAAGAGTAGCTGCTGCCTTGGCAGGAACTAATGGAGATCCATAATAAACCCCAGGAAGAGTAGCTGCTGCCTTGGCAGGAACTAATGGGGATCCATAATAAACCCCAGGAAGAGTAGCTGCTGCTTGGCAGGAACTAATGGGGATCCATAATAAACCCCAGGAAGAGTAGCTGCTGCCTTGGCAGGAACTAATGGGGATCCATAATAAACCCCAGGAAGAGTAGCTGCTGCTTGGCAGGAACTAATGGGGATCCATAATAAACCCCAGGAAGAGTAGCTGCTGCCTTGGCAGGAACTAATGGAGATCCATAATAAACCCCCAGGAAGAGTAGCTGCTGCCTTGGCAGGAACTAATGGAGATCCATAATAAACCCCAGGAAGAGTAGCTGCTGCCTTGGCAGGAACTAATGGAGATCCATAATAAATTAAAAAAATACATAGTTCAGACCCCAAAAAAAGTCAAATCCTGACTTATAAGGTTGGATTGAAACCAAATCACACAACATTCATGCCTCGGGGTCATGTAGAAAGCCCACAGTAATGACTCATTTCGTAATAAGTAATTACCCTTTAAGTAAATAAATGGCGGACTGTAATATACATCCTAACAGCATGTGAAAGCTGCCAGAGTCCTTCAGCCTGTCGAAAGGGTTAACTACACAGTGAAAGATAGAAAATGATTTTTCACGGAGACAGGTCTCTCTTTTTCATAGCAGGTCCCAGTTAATAATGAAACAGTCGGCAGAATGTATGATCTGCACATTAATAATGATGGATGGTCTGAGATAGGGGAATGTAATGAGAATGATTATCAGATTGTCATCATCTTAATCACCAGTGTCATAATCAGCATCATCAAGGTTATTCATTCAATACTTAGGCCTCATTATACCCGTCGTGAAATATTAACGCATTCTTTGCAGAAGTTGAGCACCCTGAATGTTAAAAATGACTGCAGTGATTGGAGCGTGGGGTTGGTGAAGTCTCGGTAGTCATCACCGTTCTCTCTAAGCTGTGCTCTCTGGCGTGGAGGCGCAGCTCCCAGGGGACTGCTGTGCAGAAGAAACATCAGCCCCCTGCAGAGAAGCAAGAGGTTGAATTTCACTCACCTTTCTAGAGTTGTCCCCTTTCGTTTTCCTTTACTTTTGGAATTGAGATCCAACCAACACAATATTACCACTTTTCAATGCAACTTACTGAAACAAAACTAACTATGTGAGAGATCTAGTTGTAGGCAGAACACATCGGAGGAGGATTCTATTGCGTTAACAGGCAGGACTCAGGCCTGTACTCTACACAGACAAGCACAGCATAACCAATCAGAGCTGCAGTAGGCCTTTATGCAAATAGACCATTGCCATATATGGATCTGTGTCATTCACTTTGAACTAGACTGTTTTAACAGGATGAACGGTCGTGGGTAGAAGAGATGCATGTAGCCATGTGTGAGCATTTGTACATTTTGTTTGTATCCTTTGCTAGTTAGTGAGTTATTAGCCCAGTTATAGATCATTTGTAGTCAGCAAATGGGGAAGTGATTGTTTCCTACAAGAGGACAAAACATGTGCTTTTCTAGACATCTTTGAAAAGCTCATCTGGTAAAGATTTTTTTGTCTTAAAGGGACAGTGTTGTATTTTGAGACAGGCATGAATAAGCTAAGTAGCCAATAGGCAGAGGGTAGCATCATATAGCCAGAGGGTAGCATCACATAGGCAGAGGGTAGAATCAAATAGGCAGAGGGTAGCATCACATAGGCAGAGGGTATCATCATATAGGCAGAGGCTAGCATCACATAGGCAGAGGGTAGCATCATATAGGCAGAGGGAAGCATCATATAGGCAGAGGGAAGCATCATATAGGCAGAGGGTAGCATCACATAGGCAGAGGGAAGCATCATTAGTCTGATTCTCTGTAATAATGGTATGAGAATAATCATGTATTTTATTTTGTAAAGTGGTTTCTGGCATCAAGCAACACAACAACATGTTCAGTCACCGGTTTGTCTGAAGGACAAGTGCATTAACAGGTTCATGTCAGGCCCTGCATGTTTTTTAAAAAAGTCTCATGGAACGTAGGCCTACATTGAACACAACACATTGGGTGCTACTGTCGGCTGAATGATAGAACAGCTATTTCCATGTTAAAACCTTTCTCAAATTGTTTTCTGCTATTTTCTCCATTGTTTTTGATGGTAGGCCACTCTGGTAGGCCTAAATTATGATCAAATAGCCACAGTAGACTATGGGACCTCTGTTAAAACTGACTAGAAGAGGATACAGCCTCAGTGTTCACTGTAAACGTGCACCAGACGTTGCACAGAATTATTCCAATGTTCAAGTTTGTGCTCAGCAGACCTGACATTTGCTCAGTGACAAAAGAAAATGCGAGGGAACATTGGTAGTAATGGCAGTGTGTTCACAACATATACATCACTTATGACTGGCTATGGCAATATGGAGGCACTGTTCCACTGGCGTTTAACAGGGAGGAAAAGGTGTGTCTTCTTCTGTTCAGGTGCAACATGACAAAACAGCACAGACCTGAAATGGGAGTTGTTGAAAGTGAATTATGGTTCAGGTAATGCATAACAACAACCAAATGCAGCATTTAATGTATTTATTTGGTCATGTGCCCCTCTCCTCTCTTCTTCCTCTCTCTCTCCTCTTCCTCTCCTCTTCCTCTCTCTCTCCTCTTCCTCTCTCCTCTCTTCCTCTTCTCTCCTCTTCCTCTCTCTCTCCTCTTCCTCTCCTCTTCCTCTCTCTCTCTCTTCCTCTCCTCTTCTTCTCCTCTCCTCTCTCTTCTCCTCTCCTCTCTTCTCTCTCTCTCTCTCTCCTCTCTTCTCCCTCTCCTCTCCTCCTCTCCTCCTCTCCTCTCCTCTCCCTCCCTCTCCTCTCTCTCCTCTCCTCTCTCCTCTCTCTCTCCTCTCCTCTTCTCCTCTCTCCTCTCCTCTCCTCTCTCTCCTCTCCTCTCCTCTCCTCTCCTCCTCTCTCTCTCTCCTCTCCTCTCCTCTTCCTCTCCTCTCCTCTCCCTCTCCTCTCTCTCTCCGTCTCCTCTCCTCTTCTTCCTCTCTCCCTCTTTCCTCTGTCTCCTCCTCCCTCTCTCTCCTCTTCCTCTCTCTCATCTTCCCTCTCTCTCCTCCCTCTCTCCTCTTCCCTCTCTCTCTTCCCTCTCTCTCCTCTTCCCTATCTCTCCTCTTCCCTATCTCTCCTCTTCCCTCTCCCTATTCTTCCATCTCTCTCCTCTTCCTCTCTCTCCTCTTCCCTCTCTCTCCTCTTCCCTCTCCCTATTCTTCCATCTCTCTCCTCTTCCCTATCTCTCCTCTTCCCTCTCCCTATTCTTCCATCTCTCTCCTCTTCCCTATCTCTCCTCTTCCCTCTCCCTATTCTTCCATCGCTCTCCTCTTCCTCTCTCTCATTTTCCCTCTCCTCTTCCCTCCCTCTCTCCTCTTCTCTGCCCAGTACTCTGTAGAACAGATTGTATTGTTCAGAGCGGAGGCAGTAGGATTAGTGTCGGAACACTGGGTCGCATATACTCCCAGAGGATGGCTGACGTTCCCGAAGAATGTGTGTGTGGTTGGAGAATAACAGAGTGTGTGCGTGTGTGTTGAATTACTGTTAATTGTGCAAACATTCTGGGGCATTGACTCTTTAACTGTAATGAATTGGTCACACTGCCTCTGAGTCAGACCTAAAGGCTGAAGGAGGTCTTGCACTCATGGTCTCTCCCTACCTCTCTTTTCAGTCTCCCTCCATCACTCTCTCATCTCTATCTCTCTCTCTCCCTCCCTCCCTCTCTTTTCACTCTCCCTCCCTCAATCTCTCATCTCTATCTCCCTCCCTCCCTCCCTCCCTCCCTCCCTCCCTCCCTCCCTCCCTCCCTCCCTCCCTCCCTCCCTCCCTCCCTCCCTCCCTCCCTCCCTCCCTCCCTCCCTCCCTCCCTCATCTCTATCTCTCCCTCCCTCTCTTTTCAGTCTCCTTCCCTCACTCTCTCATCTTTATCACGCTCCTTCCCTCTCTTCTCAGTCTCCCTCCCTCACTCTCTCATCTTTATCTCTGTCCCCCCTCTCTTCTCAGTCTCCCTCCCTCACACTCTCATCTCTATCTCTCTCCCTCCCTCACTCTCTCATTTCTATTACTCTCCCTCCCTCCCTTCTCATTCTCCCTCTCTCACACTCTCATCTCTATCTCTCTCTCCCTCCCTCGCTTTCAGTCTCCTTCCCTTACTCTCTCATTTCTCTCTCTCCCTCCCTCACTCTCTCCTCTATCTCTCTCCCTCCCTCGCTTTCAGTCTCCTTCCCTTACTCTCTCATTTCTCTCTCTCTCTCGCTCCCTCACTCTCTCATCTCTGTCTCTCTCCCTCCCTCTCTTCTCAGTCTCCCTCCCTCCCTCACACTCATCTCTATCTCTCTCTCTCTCCCTTCCTTCCAGTCTCCTTCCCTCACTCTCTCATCTCTATCTGTCCCCTCTCCTGTCCCCACTTCACAACTAGATACAGATGAGAGCAGAAGGCTAGTTATGGAGCCTGTTGAATCTTATTAACCCCCATCACCTCCACTGAACCTCAGTCAATATATACAGTAGACTGGTCCAGTCTGTATCACTGTCCTCAGTCAATATATACAGTAGACTGGTCCAGTCTGTACCACTCTGCATCACTGTCCTCAGTCAATATATACAGTAGACTGGTCCAGTCTGCATCACTGTCCTCAGTCAATATATACAGTAGACTGGTCCAGTCTGTATCACTGTCCTCAGTCAGTAGACTGGTGTCTGTAACTGTCCTCAGTCTATATACAGTAGACTGGTCACTCTGTCACTCCTCAGTCAGATATAAAGTAGACTGGTCCAGTCTGCATCACTGTCCTCAGTCAGACTGGTCCAGATCAGTAGACTGGTCAGTAGACTGGTCCACTCTACATCACTGTCCTCAGTCCAGATATACAGTAGACTGGTCCAGTCTACATCACTGTCCTCAGTCAGATATACAGTAGACTGGTCCAGTGGTCCAGTCTCATCACTGTCCTCAGTCCAGATATACAGTAGACTGGTCCAGTCTCCAGATATACTCCACTCTACATCACTGTCCTCAGTCCAGATATACAGTAGACTGGTCCAGTCTACATCACTGTCCTCAGTCCAGATAGATATACAGTAGACTGGTCCACTCTACATCACTGTCCTCAGTCCAGATATACAGTAGACTGGTCCACTCTACATCACTGTCCTCAGTCCAGATATACAGTAGACTGGTCCACTCTACATCACTGTCCTCAGTCCAGATATACAGTAGACTGGTCCACTCTACATCACTGTCCTCAGTCCAGATATACAGTAGACTGGTCCACTCTACATCACTGTCCTCAGTCCTCAGATATACAGTAGACTGGTCCACTCTACATCACTGTCCTCAGTCCAGATATACAGTAGACTGGTCCACTCTACTCACTGTCCTCAGTCCAGATATACAGTAGACTGGTCCACTCATCACTGTCCTCAGTCCAGATATACAGTAGACTGGTCCACTCCCAGATCACTGTCCTCATTCTCCACTGTCAGTCAGATATACAGTAGACTGGTCCACTCTATCATCACTGTCCTCAGTCCAGATATACAGTAGACTGGTCCACTCTACATCACTGTCCTCAGTCAGATATACAGTAGACTGGTCCACTCTATCACTGTCCTCAGTCCAGATATACAGTCTCAGACTGGTCCACTCTACATCACTGTCCTCAGTCCAGATATACAGTAGACTGGTCCACTCTACATCACTGTCCTCAGTCCAGATATACAGTAGACTGGTCCACTCTACATCACTGTCCTCAGTCCAGATATACAGTAGACTGGTCCACTGGTCCTCTAGACATCACTGTCCTCAGTCCAGATATACAGTAGACTGGTCCATCACTCTCACATCACTGTCCTCACTGTCCCAGAGATATACAGTAGACTGGTCCACTCTCTACATCACTGTCCTCAGTCCAGATATACAGTAGACTGGTCCACTCTACATCACTGTCCTCAGTCCAGATATACAGTAGACTGGTCCAGTCTGTCTACCAGATATACTCTACATCACTGTCCTCAGTCCAGATATACAGTAGACTGGTCCACTCTGTCCTCACATCACTGTCCTCTGGTCCAGTCCAGTCCAGATATACAGTAGACTGGTCCACTCTACATCACTGTCCTCAGTCCAGATATACAGTAGACTGGTCCACTCTACATCACTGTCCTCAGTCCAGATATACAGTAGACTGGTCCACTCTACATCACTGTCCTCAGTCCAGATATACAGTAGACTGGTCCACTCTACATCACTGTCCTCAGTCCAGATATACAGTAGACTGGTCCACTCTACATCACTGTCCTCAGTCCAGATATACAGTAGACTGGTCCACTCTACATCACTGTCCTCAGTCCAGATATACAGTAGACTGGTCCACTCTGCATCACTGTCCTCAGTCCAGATATACAGTAGACTGGTCCACTCTCACTGTCATCACTGTCCTCAGTCCAGATAGATATACAGTAGACTGGTCCACTCTACATCACTGTCCTCAGTCCAGATAGATATACAGTAGACTGGTCCACTCTACATCACTGTCCTCAGTCCAGATATACAGTAGACTGGTCCACTCTACATCACTGTCCTCAGTCCAGATATACAGTAGACTGGTCCACTCTACATCACTGTCCTCAGTCCAGATATACAGTAGACTGGTCCACTCTACATCACTGTCCTCAGTCCAGATATACAGTAGACTGGTCCAGTCTGTACCACTCTACATCGACTTCTTGGCTCTCTATTATGTGTCATTCTGCCTATTCAATTGACATTTGAACAGAACTTGCATTGGTTGATTCTAGTTAAGTAGCAGTTAGCTTCTAGCCGTCATGAAAAGGGAGAAGGCTAACGCTAGCAGTGCTAGCCCACCTATGGTTTTATCCACGGCTGGGCACAGATGCGTCATGTGTGAGATGTTTTCCACATGATAAAGATAAGGTGGAACTGGAAAACGGACAGGGATTTGTTTGCCCTAAATGCACCACCATCAAGCAGCTTAGGGAAGAGATCCTCCGACTGTTGGCTTTGCTGAGAGAAAACGGATAACCTGCTCTATAAGTACACCGAGCTTTCTGTAACCCAGGCAACCCTAATCTCAGTTTTAAATGCCTCTTATAGCAAAGCTGTCGATCAGTGGCGTGGCGTTGATCTGTCCCAATCCAACTGGCAGATGTTAAGCTCAACTCCGCGGCCCCATGGGTGACTGGACACACTTGGGGCGTAGTAGATCGGGAGGCAGTCTGGCCACCCTTCATCTATCCCGAGAAGATCCGATCCAGCTATCAAACAGCTTTGGCCCACAGCACGGATCCTGGGTGTATACCGCCAGCCGGCGGCCGCCCATTGGCTCCCTCCCCCACGGCCACCACAGTTCAGCAGTTCACTTCCCCATCAGGTTCCATCCCAACCACCATCCATGTGGGCAGTTCGATGGTGAGAGATTTTGTCCTGCCTACAATCTGTGGACCGAAGTCCACTGTCACCCAGGAGCCCGTGACCATGACATCAACTCCCTCCTGCCCTCAGTTCTGGCCAATTACTCCAATAGTGACACCATCATCACCCACGTGGGTTTTAACAACCTTAGTTTTAGGCGATCTGATCAACTGAGGGAGGACTACACCCTCGTTAGCACAGGGAAGAGAAGACTGATCTCTGACCCCCTCCTGTGCTAACGAAGGGGTTCAGAACGTTTCAGCCGACTCTTTGCCCTGAACAAGTACCTGAAGAAACTTTGCAAAGACAGGAATGTCTTTTTTTGTGACAATGTTTTAAAAGAGACAGGATTCACCCTAGGATTCACCCAGCGCTTCCAGGATCATTTCCAGCAACATCAAACTGTTTTAGAGACTGACAGACAAGGTCTGGTAGAGACCCAGTCCCAGCAACATCAAACTGTTTTAGAGACTGACAGACAGTGTCTGGTAGTGCTCCAGTCCCAGAAACATCAAACTGTTTTAGAGACTGACAGACAGGGTCTGGTAGTGCTCCAGTCCCAGCAAGATAAAACTGTTTTAGAGACTGACAGACAGGATCTGGTACTGATCCAGTCCCAGCAACATAAAACTGTTTTAGAGACTGACAGACAGGGTCTGGTAGTGCTCCAGTCCCAGCAAGATAAAACTGTTTTAGAGACTGACAGACAGGGTCTGGTACTGATCCAGTCCCAGCAAGATAAAACTGTTTTAGAGACTGACAGACAGTGTCTGGTAGTGCTCCAGTCCCAGAAAAATCTAACTGTTTTAGAGACTGACAGACAGTGTCTGGTAGTGCTCCAGTCCCAGAAAAATCTAACTGTTTTAGAGACTGACAGACAGGGTCTGGTAGTGCTCCAGTCCCAGCAAGATAAAACTGTTTTAAAGACTGACAGACAGGGTCTGGTACTGATCCAGTCCCAGCAACATCAAACTGTTTTAGAGACTGACAGACAGGGTCTGGTACTGATCAAGTCCCAGCAACATCAAACTGTTTTAGAGACTGACAGACAGGGTCTGGTGGTGCTCCAGTTCTCCCTGTCTGAATAAGCAGCAGAGGACTTGGCAACCATATGTGAGTAACCATATGTTCCTTTAACCTTCAACCCCGCCTTCTAGTGAGTTTATACAAACTGTCATCTCCTACCATTCTGATAGATTGTAGACGGTCAGAAAACCTGGTTGTAATGTTAATCATTTGGTTGTTATTCCATTGGTAACCTCGAGGCAGAGTGGCCCACACTCAATGAAAATGGTGCTTTTAAATGTTACAGCAATCAATGGGAAAACCTTTCTCGTGAATGACCTCATTACTGAGCGCAAAGTTGATTGGATGTTTCTCACTGAAACATGGTTGTCGTCAGACTGTAGTGCTGCTCTTATCGAAGATTCCACCCCGGACTACAGCTTTCATACTCTATAGGAAAATGTAACAGGGATGGGGGACGGCCTCTATTTCTACTAATGCTCTCAGCTGTAAATATATTTTCTTTGGCGACTTTGGGTCTTTTGAGCATCGTGCTATACTGTTTAAATGTCAGCCACCAGTTTAGGCCATAAACCTGTTTAGACCACCAAAGCACTGCCCCACTTTATTTACTGATGTATCTGAAGCATGGTCTATTGTCCTTGAGAACGATGATAAAATCATTGTGTTGGGTGATTTAAATCATAGTTGACAAAGAGACTCCAAGGCCTTTGGAATTTATGAATCTTTTGAGCTTTATGGAATTTTATTGTAAATTATTGCCGTTATTGTAAATAATAATTTATTCTTAACTGACTTGCTTAGTTAATAAATAAAGGTTAAATAAAAAATAAAAATATCATCCAACATGTTACTGGGCCCATGGATAAGTGAGGAAATGAATCCATTAAAGAGAGATTGCAGAAAGGCAGAGTGGAAGTGGAGAAAGGCAAAGTTGCAGGTCCATTGTGATATTCCGAGAGAGTAACTAACAACAAGGCATTTAGCTAGACGGTCTCATTTTTCTAACTTGATCACTATTCATTTGAGAGTGCTCTTCTCCACCATTGATGTCCTGATAAATTCTACCCTCGCAAACCTATGTGAACTTTCCTCCACATCTAAATGTGAGGAGATTGCTGTACATTTTAGACCTTGATGAGAAGTTTGATGATACAGTGCCTTTGAAAAGTATTCAGATTCCCTTGACTTTTTCCACATTTTGTTACGTCACAACCTTTTTCTAAAATAGATTAAGTAAAACAATTTCATCAGCAATCTACACACTACCCAATAATGACAAAGCGAAAACAGGATTTTAGAAATGTTTGCACATTTATTAAAAATTAAAAACAGAAATACCTTGCATAAGTATTCAGACCCTTTACTATGAGACACTAAATTGAGCTCAGGTGCATCCTGTTTCCATTGATCATCCTTGAGATGTTTCTACAACTTGATTGGAGTTCACCTGGGGTAAATTCAATTTATTGGACATGATTTGGAAAGGCACACACCTGTCTATATAAGTTCCCACAGTTGACAGTGCATGTCAGAGCAAAAACCAAGACAAGAGGTCAAAGGAATTGTCCGTAGAGCTCAGAGACAGGATTGTGTCGAGGCACAGATCTGTGGAAGGGGACCAAAACATGTCTGCAGCATTGAAGGTCCTCAAGAACACAGTGTCCGCCATCATTCTTAAATGGAAGAAGTTTGGAACCACAAAGACTCTTCATAGAGCTGGCCGCCCGGCCAAACTGAGCAATCGGGGGAGAAAGGCCTTGGTCAGGGAGGTGTCCAAGAATCCTTATGGTCACTCTGACTGTAGAGTTCCTCTGTGGAGATGGGAGAACCTTCCAGAAGGACATCCATCTCTGCAGCACTCCACCAATCAGGCCTTTATGGTAGAGTGGCCAGACGGAAGCCGCTCCTCAGTAAAAAACACTTGACAGCCTGCTTGGAGTTTGCCAAAAGGCACCTAAAGACTAAGACCATGAGAAATAAGATTCTCTGGTCTGATGAAACCAAGATTGAACTCTTTGCCCTGAATGACAAGCGTCACATCTGGACGCAACATGGCACCATCCCTACGGTGGCAGGGACGGGTAGACTACAGGTGAAGATGAACGGAGCAAAGTACAGAGAGATCCTTGATGAGTGCTCAGCACCTCAGACTGGGGGCAAAGGTTCAACATCCAACAGGACAACGACCCTAAGCACACAGCCAAGACAACACAGGAGTGGCTCCAGGACAAGTCTCTGAATGTCCTTGATTGGCCCAGCCAGAGTCCGGACTTGAGCCCGATCGAACATCTCTGGAGAGACCTGAAAATAGCTGTGCAGCAACGCTCCCCATCCAACCTGACAGAGCTTGAGAGGATCTGCAGAGAATAATGGGAGAAACTCCTCAAATACAGGTGTGCCAAGCTTGTAGCGTCATACCCAAGAAGACTCAAGGCTGTAATCGCTGCCAAACTTGCTTCAACATTGAGTAAAGGGTCTGAATACTTATGTAAATGTGATTTCAGCATGTTATTTTTTTTAATATAAATTTGCAAAAATGTATAAACGTTTTTTCAGTACGGGGTATTATGTGTAGATGTGAAAAAAATAAAATGAAATCAATTTAAGAATAAATCTGTAACGTAACAAAATGTGTAAAAAGTCAAGAGCTCTGAATACTTTCAGAACGCGCTGGCCTACCACACAAAGGCACTATGGATTTAGTTTCCCTGGTTGACACAGACATGTTTAGGAGAGTGATATCACAACTTAAGCTTTCTACCTGCCTTCTCAATCCTATCCCCACCACCTTCTTCAAAACAGTTTTTAATTGCATATCTGAAGAAGTGCAAGCTATTGTGAATCACTTCGTGTTCACAGGCACTTTCCCCACTGCACTAAAAACTGATATGGTGACACCCCTTCTGAAGAAAAGTAATCTATATTCTTCAGCTCTTAGCAATTTTCGGCCAATATCCAACCTTCCATTCTTTAGCAAACTTCTGTAGAAATTGGTGTTCAAACGGCTAAATTATTTGTTAAGTGCCAACTGTTTTTTCATACCCACCACAGCACAGAGACAGCCTTAGTTAAAGTGGTCAATGATCTTAGAGTCAACACAGATACCAAACAGCTCTCTGTTCTTTTACTCTTATATTTAAGTGCTACATTCGACACGGTTGACCATGATGTCCTTCTGGGCAGACTGGAGAGGTGGGTTGGCCTCTCTGGTCCAGTTCTAAATGGGTTTAGGACCTATTTTACCAGTTGAGAGGTTTTTTTTGTCACCCTTGGTGAACATAACTCAAAGAAAATACATATCACATGTGGCGTTCCACATTATTTGATTTTGTATCCGGTTCTGCTCAGTTTATATATTTCAACCCCTAGCGGCGCTATCAGAAAGCACAGCATTGATGTTCACTGCAACGCAGACGATACACAGCTGTATATTTCTGTGTCACCAGAGGATTTTAGCTCCACGGATAAATTATTAGACAGTATAGTGATTTTTAGTACTTGGATGGCTCACAAGTTCCTCCAGCTAAATCAAGACAAGACCAAGGTATTTATTGTTGGAGCCAAAGCACATGGAGAGAATCTGGCCGCACATTTGAATTCACGGACAATAACGATAAAACACCAGGTAAAAAACCCGGGAGTTATTTTAGATTCTGAACAGAACTTTGAATCACACATTAGGAATGTGATCAAAATAGCTTTTTTTTCCAGCTGGGGAAGATAACTATCCCAAAGCCTAGGACCAAGAGGTATGGAGAGGCAACCTTTAGGTAGTATGACCCCAGCCTCTGGAATAGCCTGCCGTAAAACCTGAGGACATATTTAAAAGAGACCTTAGAACACATCTTTTTACCTTTGCTTTCCTCAGGATGCTTTTTAGTTGTTCGGTTTGTGTCATTCTTTTGTTGTTTTTTAATCTTATTTTTATCTTCTGTAGCAAATATTTCAGCTTATATTTTATTTTTTAAATTATTTTATTTTTTCCCTTGTGAAGCACGTTGCATTGCATTCCATGTCTGAAATGTGCTGTATAAATAAAGCTTGATTTGATTTGTAAGAACACATGATAGCGCTTGTACCATAGAACAATGTGGCTCTGACGCACCTTGAAGAGGAGAGATGCTACTGTGTGGTCAAACTAAAACATTTTTACTTTAACTAGGCAAGTCAATTAATAACAAATTCTTATTTAAAATGACTGCCTACCGCAGACTTCACTGGGCCAATTGTGCACCATCCTATGGGACTTCCAATCACAGCCAGATGTTATACAGCCAGGATTTGAACCAGGTACTGTAAGTGATGCCTCTTGCACTGAGATGCAGTTCCTTGGACCACTGCATCACTTGGGAGCCCATTATCAAACATGCTACTGTGTGTGGTTAAACTAGGACATCAGAGATGCTACTGTGTGTGGTCAAACTAAGACATCAGAGATGCTACTGTGTGTGATCAAACTAGGACATCAGAGATGCTACTGTGTGGTCAAACTAAGACATCAGAGATGCTACTGTGTGTGATCAAACTAGGACATCAGAGATGCTACTGTGTGTAGTTAAACTAGGACATCAGAGATGCTACTGTGTGGTTAAACTAGGACATCAGAGATGCTACTGTGTGTGGTCAAACTAGGACATCAGAGATGCTACTGTGTGATCGAACTAGGACATCAGAGATGCTACTGTGTGATCAAACTAGGACATCAGAGATGCTACTGTGTGATGAAACTAGGACATCAGAGATGCTACTGTGTGTGATCAAGCTAGGACATCAGAGAAGCTACTGTGTGGTTAAACTAGGACATCAGAGATGCTACTGTGTGGTTAAACTAGGACATCAGAGATGCTATTGTGTGGTCAAACTAGGACATCAGAGATGCTACTGTGTGGTCAAACTAGGACATCAGAGATGCTACTGTGTGGTCAAACTAGGACATCAGAGATGCTACTGTGTGATCAAACTAGGACATCAGAGATGCTACTGTGTGATCAAACTAGGACATCAGGCTGGTAGGTTTTTCTCATGGCCACAGCTGTTTGTGAGTGTGTGTCTGTGTCTCTGTGTGTGTGTGACTGTGTGTGACAGAGAGAGAGAGAGAGAGAGAGAGAGAGAGAGAGAGAGAGAACCATTCACCCATCATCCTAAGCTAAACATGGTAAGACTTGCCGAAGTCACCTGTTTGACCAAACACATGGAGCGTACTACATCACTACCTGCTACACTGGCATGCTGCGGTTCGCACACATGTCCATCCCTGTGAACCATGTTGCAGGTGAACCATGTTGCAGGTGAACCATGTTGCAGGTGAACCATGTTGCAGGTGAACCATGTTACAGGTCAACCATGTTACAGGTGAACCACATTAAAGTCAAACCATGTTACAGGTGGACCACATTACAGGTGAACCACATTACAGTCAAACCATGTTGCAGGTGAACCATGTTGCTGGTGAACCATGTTGCAGGTGAACCATGTTACAGGTGAACCACGTTACAGGTGAACCACGTTACAGGTCAACCACGTTACAGGTGAACCACATTAAAGTCAAACCATGTTACAGGTGGACCACATTACAGGTGAACCACATTACAGTCAAACCATGTTGCAGGTGAACCATGTTGCAGGTCAACCATGTTGCAGGTGAACCATGTTACAGGTGAACCACGTTACAGAAGAACCACGTTACAGGTGAACCATGTTGCAGGTGAACCATGTTACAGGTGAACCACGTTACAGGTGAACCACGTTACAGGTGAACCACGTTACAGGTGAACCACGTTACAGGTAGACCATGTTACAGGTGAACCACGTTACAGGTGAACCACGTTACAGGTGGACCACGTTACAGGTGGACCATGTTACAGGTGAACCATGTTACACATAAACCATGTTACAGGTGAACCACGTTACAGGTGAACCACGTTACAGGTGAACCACATTACAGTCAAACCATGTTACAGGTGGACCACGTTACAGGTGAACCATGTTACAGGTGAACCACATTACAGTCAAACCATGTTACAGGTGGACCACGTTACAGGTGAACCATGTTACAGGTGAACCACATTACAGGTAAACCATGTTACAGGTGAACCATGTTACAGGTGAACCACATTACAGTCAAACCATGTTACAGGTGGACCACGTTACAGGTGAACCATGTTACAGGTGAACCACATTACAGGTAAACCATGTTACAGGTGAACCACGTTACAGGTGAACCATGTTACACCTAAACCATGTTACAGGTAAGCCATGTTACAGGTGAACCATGTTACAGATGAACCACGTTACAGGTGAACCACATTACAGTCAAACCATGTTACAGGTGGACCACGTTACAGGTGAACCATGTTACAGGAGAACCACATTACAGGTAAACCACGTTACAGGTGAACCACGTTACAGGTGAACCATGTTACAGGTGAACCATGTTACAGGTGAACCATGTTACAGGTGAACCATGTTACAGGTGAACCATGTTACACATAAACCATGTTACAGGTAAGCCATGTTACAGGTGAACCACGTTACTGGTGAACCACGTTACAGCTGAACCATGTTACAGGTGAACCATGTTACAGGTGAACCATATTAAACATAAACCATGTTACAGGTAAACCATGTTACAAGTCAACCACGTTACAGGTCAACCACGTTACAGGCTACCAAAGCATTCTGCAGCGATACTCCATTACATCTGGTTTGAGCTAGTGGGACTATAATTTGTTTTTCAACAAGACAATGATCCAACACACCTCCAGGCTGTGTAAGGGCTATTTTACCAAGAAGGAAGGTGATGGAGTGCTGCATCAGATGACCTGGCCTCCACAATCACCCAATCTCAACCCAATTGAGATGGTTTGGGATGGACTGCAGAGTTGGACTGCCGAGTGAAGGAAATGCAGCCAACAAGTGCTTAGCATATGTGGGAATTCCTTCAAGACTGTTGGAAAAGCATTCCAGGTGAAGTTGGTTGAGAGAATGCCAAGTGTGTGCAAAGCTGTCATCAAGGCAAAGAGTGTCTACTTTGAAGAATCTCAAATATAAAATATATTTTGATTTGTTTAACACTTTTTTGGTTACTACATGAGTCCATATGTGTTATTTCATAGTTTTGATGTCTTAACTATTATTCTACAATGTAGAAATAGTAAAAATAAAGAAAAATCCTTGAATGAGTAGGTGTTTCCAAACTTTTGACTGGTACTGTATGTAGATGGTAATGAATCATTCAGGAGAGGATTCTGGGTAATCCCTGTACACTGTTCCCTTTGCTTTGTTGTGAATTTGCTGTGACACTCAAACCCCATTGGACGGTGGTGTCTGTTTAATACAGGAAGAATACTTAATGCCCTGTCGCTGTGCGTTTAGCTTGATGCTAACATGGGGATCAGGGTAAGTATATTGAACTAAAGATAAGCTCAAGGGCGGTAGCCACCGTAACAGGTTTTAAACACACTTAAGTGCAGATTGATGTAATCAAAATGAAGTCAACTCAATTGAGATCTTACTTGTTGTGCACTCTCCATCTGCCTCACAGATGGCTGGCTGTGTGTGTGTTTGAGTGTGTGTGTGTGTGAATGAGAGTGTGTGTTTGTGTGTATTTGTGTGTGTTTGTGTGTGCGTGTTCCTGAGGGTACCTCATTGCCACTAGCAATGTTCCAATGTAGATTAAATGTCCTGCCTTGCCTTGATGCTCCTGTGTGTAAGATAGGAGTTCTCCTCAAAGTGTAATTCTGGTGGTTATCTCTGCCGTGTATCACCTCTCTGGCTCTGCTCCTGTTAACTCTCCTGGTATACAGCTATTAGATGAAGGCCCTCATCCCTGTTAACTCTCCTGGTATACAGCTGTTAGATGAAGGCCCTCATCCCTGTTAACTCTCCTGGTATACAGCTGTTAGATGAAGGCCCTCATCCCTGTTAACTCTCCTGGTATACAGCTGTTAGATGAAGGCCCTCATCCCTGTTAACTCTCCTGGTATACAGCTGTTAGATGAAGGCTCCCTGTTAACTCTCCTGGTATACAGCTGTTAGATGAAGGCCCTCATCCCTGTTAACTCTCCTGGTATACTGCTGTTAGATGAAGGCCCTCATCCCTGTTATCTCTACTGGTATACAGCTGTTAGATGAAGGCGCTCAATCCTGTTAACTCTCCTGGTATACAGCTGTTAGATGAAGGCCCTCATCCCTGTTAACTCTCCTGGTATACAGCTGTTGGATGAAGGCCCTCATCCCTGTTAACTCTCCTGGTATACTGCTGTTGAAGGCCCTCAGATGAAGGCCCTCATCCCTGTTAACTCTCCTGGTATACAGCTGTTAGATGAAGGCCCTCATCCCTGTTAACTCTCCTGGTATACAGCTGTAGGATGAAGGCCCTCATCCCTGTTAACTCTCCTGGTATACAGCTGTTAGATGAAGGCCCTCATCCCTGTTAACTCTCCTGGTATACCTGTTAGATAAGGCCCTCATCAGCTGTTAGATGAAGGCCCTCATCCCTGTTAACTCTCCTGGTATACAGCTGTTAGATGAAGGCCCTCATCCCTGTTAACTCTCCTGGTATACAGCTGTTAGATGAAGGCCCTCATCCCTGTTAACTCTCCTGGTATACAGCTGTTAGATGAAGGCCCTCATCCCTGTTAACTCTCCTGGTATACAGCTGTTAGATGAAGGCCCTCATCCCTGTTAACTCTCCTGGTATACTGCTGTTAGATGAAGGCCCTCATCCCTGTTAACTCTCCTGGTATACTGCTGTTAGATGAAGGCCCTCATCCCTGTTAACTCTCCTGGTATACAGCTGTTAGATGAAGGCCCTCATCCCTGTTAACTCTCCTGGTATACAGCTGGTAGATGAAGGCCCTCATCCCTGTTAACTCTCCTGGTATACAGCTGTTAGATGAAGGCCCTCATCCCTGTTAACTCTCCTGGTATACAGCTATTAGATGAAGGCCCTCATCCCTGTTAACTCTCCTGGTATACAGCTGTTAGATGAAGGCCCTCATCCCTGTTAACTCTCCTGGTATACTGCTGTTAGATGAAGGCCCTCATCCCTGTTAACTCTCCTGGCCTGGTATACAGCTGTTAGATGAAGGCCCTCATCCCTGTTAACTCTCCTGGTATACCGCTGTTAGATGAAGGCCCTCATCCCTGTTAACTCTCCTGGTATACAGCTGTTAGATGAAGGCCCTCATCCCTGTTAACTCTCCTGGTATACAGCTGTAGGATGAAGGCCCTCATCCCTGTTAACTCTCCTGGTATACCGCTGTAGGATGAAGGCCCCCTTTTGATTCAGATCATTATCAGTACTCTGGAGAGTCAGTCCAGTCAACACAGTTGATTCAGATCATTATCAGTACTCTGGAGAGTCAGTCCAGTCAACACATTTGATTCACATCATTATCAGTACTCTGGAGAGTCAGTCCAGTCAACACATTTGATTCACATCATTATCAGTTCTCCGGACAGTCAGTCCAGTCAACACATTTGATTCACACCATTTGTCTCTCCATGCTAGAGGAGATCATCTGTCTTTCCATCCAATAGAAGATCAATATCATGGAGCAGGGACCCATTAAAATCACCACCGGATGACTCTGTGACACAAACAGCCTCTCAACCTGCTGATGGAGCCTCATCGGTCACTGTGTGTGTGTGTGTGTTATTGGCACCTTGGGACAGCACCAGGGGAGGAAAGCTGTCCTTTTGATGGTGATTGTGGGGGAGATGAAGATGCCACTGGGCCAAGCTTCACAGGGCTCAATCACTAGCTAGCACACAGCCAGGGGCGCTACAGTGTGAGGGGAGAGATAGCAGGGATACGAAGGAGACATTTTGGCCTCATCTCCAACAACTACAGTGTGAGGGGAGAGATAGCAGGGATACGAAGAGGACATTTTGGCCTCATCTCCAACAACTACAGTGCATGCTTTTTGAAGAGAGAGTAAACCTCTTCCTTCCATTCAGTTGTGTCACATGTGGTGGTTTTGGTTCCATCAGGATGCTGGATAAGGATGAGCTATCGTTTTTAAAGGGACAGTTCACCTAAAAATCTAACGTTGGTCTACCGTTCAAAAGTTTCAGAAGAAAGATGAATTTGTCTCTGGCCATTTTGATCCTGTAATCGAACCCACACATGCTGATGCTCCAGATTCTCAACTAGTCTAAAGAAGGACAGTTTTATTGCTTTCTTAATCAGGACATCAGTTTTCAGCTGTGCTAACAAAATTACTATACGGTTTTCTAATGATCAATTAGCCTTTTAAAATAATAAACTTGCATTAGCTCACACAACGTGCCACAGGAGTGATGGTTGCTGATAATGGGCCTCTGTACACCTATGTAGATATTCCCTAAAAAATCTGCCGTTTCCAGCTACAATAGTCATTTACAACATTAACAATGTCTACAGTGTATTTCTGATCAATTTGATGTTATTTTAACGGAACGAAAATGGTGTTTTTCTTTCAAAAACAAGGACATTTCTTAGTGACCCCAAACATTTGAACGGTTGTGTATGTTTTCACATGTTGTCTAAACACCACTGTCATTAATCACCATCTGTCGTGTGCATCATCATATTACAAGACATATTCTGGCTTCACTCCCAATAGAATGGGATAACCTGGTGCAATGCATGTTGCTGAATCAACACTGTTACCAGCTGGTCAGCGAGTTATCATTGTCTCATCACTCATATCTGGTTTTATCCCATCTTTCATTCTATCGCCCTGGTTTACCTGCTTGACCCATTTAAATCCACGCCTTGTCACCCCCCTCCACACACACACACACACACACACACACACACACACACACACACACAAACACACACACACACACACACACACACACACACACACACACACACACACAACACACACACACACACACACACAAAACATTTGTTATTCAAATTAAATAATTTACATAGAAGCCCTTTCATCTTTCATTGGGATTGGGCTTTGATGTTGCAGCTTCACATTAATAAATGAGAGCACACACACACACACACACACACACACACACACACACACACACACACACACACACACACACACACAACACAAAACTTTGTGACCGCAACAGCCTAGTGGGGACTAACTAAATGTCCCCAGTTGGTCAAATTTGAATTAGTTTACTGTTCTTCTACACGTCCACACACACACACACACACACGTCCACACACACACTAGCTGACATTAGCTATATCTGAGGCAGGCTGTAAATACTGACTAGCTAGCGAACGTTAGCTAGCTTATCAAGTTAAATCAGAGGCTGGCTGTGTACATAAAACACAAGGTGCATCGCAGTGGTTGATGAGGGAAGTTGCTTGACAATATCAACTTCTAAACTGATGCTCTCCTAGCAGTGTGCCTTTTGATCGACCTTTAAACAAAACAACACATACTCAAATATTCAATTGTTTTGCATCGTCAGTGGCAGTAAGCCTATTCCAGTGGCAGTAAGCCTATTCCAGTGGCAGTAAGCCTATTCCAGTGGCAGTAAGACTATTCCAGTGGCAGTAAGACTATTCCAGTGAGCCTATTCCAGTGGCAGTAAACCTATTCCAGTGAGCCTATTCCAGTGGCAGTAAGCCTATTCCAGTGGCAGTAAGCCTATTCCAGTGGCAGTAAGCCTATTCCAGTGGCAGTAAGCCTATTCCAGTGGCAGTAAACCTATTCCCAGTGGCAGTAAGCCTATTCCAGTGGCAGTAAGCCTATTCCAGTGGCAGTAAGCCTATTCCAGTGGCAGTAAGCCTATTCCAGTGGCATTACGCCTATTCCAGTGGCATTAAGCCTATTCCAGTGGCAGTAAGACTATTCCAGTGGCAGTAAGCCTATTCCAGTGGCAGTATGTCTATTCCAGTGGTAGTAAGCCTATTCCAGTGGCAGTAAGCCTATTCCAGTGGCAGTAAGACTATTCCAGTGGCAGTAAGACTATTCCAGTGAGCCTATTCCAGTGGCAGTAAACCTATTCCAGTGAGCCTATTCCAGTGGCAGTAAGCCTATTCCAGTGGCATTACGCCTATTCCAGTGGCAGTAAGCCTATTCCAGTGGCAGTAAGCCTATTCCAGTGGCAGTAAACCTATTCCCAGTGGCAGTAAGCCTATTCCAGTGGCAGTAAGCCTATTCCAGTGGCAGTAAGCCTATTCCAGTGGCAGTAAGACTATTCCAGTGGCAGTAAGCCTATTCCAGTGGCAGTAAGCCTATTCCAGTGGCATTACGCCTATTCCAGTGGCATTAAGCCTATTCCAGTGGCAGTAAGACTATTCCAGTGGCAGTAAGTCTATTCCAGTGGCAGTAAGTCTATTCCAGTGGCAGTAAGTCTATTCCAGTGGCAGTAAACCTATTCCCAGTGGCAGTAAGCCTATTCCAGTGGCAGTAAGTCTATTCCAGTGGCAGTAAGTCTATTCCAGTGGTAGTAAACCTATTCCAGTGGCAGTAAGTCTATTCCCAGTGGCAGTAAGCCTATTCCAGTGGCAGTAAGCCTATTTCAGTGGCAGTAAACCTATTCCCAGTGGCAGTAAGCCTATTCCAGTGGCAGTAAGCCTATTCCAGTGGCAGTAAGCCTATTCCAGTGGCAGTAAGTCTATTCCAGTGGCAGTAAGTCTATTCCAGTAGCAGTAAGTCTATTCCAGTGGCAGTAAGTCTATTCCAATGGTAGTAAACCTATTCCAGTGGCAGTAAGTCTATTCCCAGTGGCAGTAAGCCTATTCCAGTGGCAGTAAGTCTATTCCAGTGGCAGTAAGTCTATTCCAGTGGTAGTAAACCTATTCCAGTAGTAGTAAACCTATTCCAGTGGCAGTAAGTCTAACTCGTTTTGGATTAACTGCTACATGTTCCAGTTATTTTCCACATTCCACACTGCCTTTAAACGTGGACAAGGTTGCCCAGGGTGATGTCAGGACAAATAGGGTGACTCGAGTAGTTAGAAATAGACTAGAAATAAATGAGTCTTTGCTTAGTACTGCCAAGCTCATGTATAAATACATCTTGACGCTCATGTTAGTCTGACCGGAATGTGTGTATTCACAGAAATAGTTTAACCTCATCGTGTGGACCTTGAAATGGTATTGCTCTTCCGTGTGTATCCAAAGAGCTCTTCACTCTGATATGGTTTGATTGAGATGAATGGAGGACATGCAAAGACTTTTCACTCCTTTTGTCAGGAAAAAAGACTTGTACATTTTTGCAAAGACATCTGGACAGTTCAGTATACTAAAGGAGTTATGGAACATAAAGACATCTGGACAGGTCAGTATACTAAAGGAGTTATGGAACAGACAGACATCTGGACAGGTCAGTATACTAAAGGAGTTATGGAACAGACAGACATCTGGACAGGTCAGTATACTAAAGGAGTTATGGAACAGACAGACATCTGGACAGGTCAGTATACTAAAGGAGTTATGGAACAGACAGACATCTGGACAGGTCAGTATACTAAAGGAGTTATGGAACATAAAGACATCTGGACAGGTCAGTATACTAAAGGAGTTATGGAACAGACAGACATCTGGACAGGTCAGTATACTAAAGGAGTTATGGAACAGACAGACATCTGGACAGGTCAGTATACTAAAGGAGTTATGGAACAGACAGACATCTGGACAGGTCAGTATACTAAAGGAGTTATGGAACAGACAGACATCTGGACAGTTCAGTATACTAAAGGAGTTATGGAACATAAAGACATCTGGACAGGTCAGTATACTAAAGGAGTTATGGAACAGACAGACATCTGGACAGGTCAGTATACTAAAGGAGTTATGGAACAGACAGACATCTGGACAGGTCAGTATACTAAAGGAGTTATGGAACAGACAGACATCTGGACAGGTCAGTATACTAAAGGAGTTATGGAACAGACAGACATCTGGACAGGTCAGTATACTAAAGGAGTTATGGAACAGACAGACATCTGGACAGGTCAGTATACTAAAGGAGTTATGGAACAGACAGACATCTGGACAGGTCAGTATACTAAAGGAGTTATGGAACATAAAGACATCTGGACAGGTCAGTATACTAAAGGAGTTATGGAACAGACAGACATCTGGACAGGTCAGTATACTAAAGGAGTTATGGAACAGACAGACATCTGGACAGTTCAGTATACTAAAGGAGTTATGGAACAGACAGACATCTGGACAGGTCAGTATACTAAAGGAGTTATGGAACATAAAGACATCTGGACAGGTCAGTATACTAAAGGAGTTATGGAACAGACAGACATCTGGACAGGTCAGTATACTAAAGGAGTTATGGAACATAAAGACATCTGGACAGGTCAGTATACTAAAGGAGTTATGGAACAGACAGACATCTGGACAGGTCAGTATACTAAAGGAGTTATGGAACAGACAGACATCTGCACAAGTCAGTATACTAAAGGAGTTATGGAACAGAAAGACATCTGGACAGGTCAGTATACTAAGGGAGTTATGGAACAGACAGACATCTGGACAGGTCAGTATACTAAAGGAGTTATGGAACAGACAGACATCTGGACAGGTCAGTATACTAAAGGAGTTATGGAACAGACAGACATCTGGACAGGTCAGTATACTAAAGGAGTTATGGAACAGACAGACATCTGGACAGGTCAGTATACTAAAGGAGTTATGGAACAGACAGACATCTGGACAGGTCAGTATACTAAAGGAGTTATGGAACAGACAGACATCTGGACAGGTCAGTATACTAAAGGAGTTATGGAACAGACAGACATCTGGACAGGTCAGTATACTAAAGGAGTTATGGAACAGAACGCTTCAAAGAGGACAAAGATATTCACTGTTTCAACAGGTGGGATTAAAGAGAGGAGACATTTTAGCTGCTTTGACTCCTTTTGACTCCTTTTTTAATGATATGTTTCAGGGATGTGTGCTGTCATTGTTATGTTGTTTATGTTTACAACCTTAGAGAGTGAGATCCAGTTGTGAATCAAGGAGGTGCTGCTGTTTGTTTACACTCAAGGTGGTTTGACGGATCACTCCTCTCTCTCCCTTCTCTAGTTCTGCAACTCACAGAGGTACCAGAGGCCTATGACTGATGTGCCAACAGCCAGGGAAAATCAACTCTGAGATACTATTTTTTTTCTTGATGTATTGTTGGAAAGCTGGCCATACCTCAAAAAATAACTCTGAGCTCAGCAATAATATCTCACCAAACACCTACCGTCTCTCTCTCTCTCTCTCTCTCTCTATGAAACGTGGCCTGTGTCGCATACTTATGCACTCTCTCCATTCCATTTCTCCATTCTTTATTTGCTGTCCCTCTTTCTCTCTCTTACACAGCTAACTCCCTTATTTCTCTCTCCTACACAGCTAACTCCCTTATTTCGCTCTCCTACACAGCTAACTCTCTTCTTTCTCTCTCCTACACAGCTAACTCCCTTATTTTCGCTCTCCTACACAGCTAACTCCCTTATTTCGCTCTCCTACACAGCCAACTCCCCTCTTTCTCTCTCCTACACAGCCAACTCCCCTCTTTCTCTCTCCTACACAGCCAACTCCCCTCTTTCTCTCTCCTACACAGCCAACTCCCCTCTTTCTCTCTCCTACACAGCCAACTCCCCTCTTTCTCTCTCCTACACAACTAACTCCCCTCTTTCTCTCTCCTACACAGCTAACTCCCTTATTTCGCTCTCCTACACAGCTAACTCCCTTATGTCTCTCTCCCTCTTCACAAAGGCTCCAGTAAGAGGGGGAACAGTGCCAAAACATGAATCATTAAGAGATAGCTGCAGATGCACCTGCAGATATAACAGCCACAGCGAGTGATGGAGGGAGGGACTAGGCTGCTCTTCTTATCTGAAGACAAAGGAGCTGTCCTGTGCCCATTTAGAGCAGATCCTTCTAGCAGGCACTCAACACACGCCTGCTCAATCAAGGAGTAGATGAACACAAGCCTGCTGCATCAAGGAGTTGATGAACAGAAGCCTGCTGCATCAAGGAGTAGATGAACACAAGCCTGCCGTATCAAGGAGTTGATGAACACAAGCCTGCTGCATCAAGGAGTAGATGAACACAAGCCTGCTGTATCAAGGAGTAGATGAACACAAGCCTGCTGCATCAAGGAGTAGATGCACACAAGCCGGCTGCATCAAGGAGTAGATGAACACAAGCCTGCTGCATCAAGGAGTTGATGAACACAAGCCTGCTGCATCAAGGAGTAGATGTGTTATCTAGCACCTGCTGCATCAAGGAGTAGATGTGTTATTTAGCACCTGCTGCATCAAGGAGTAGATGTGTTATCTCATGTCTGCTGCATCAAGGAGTAGATGTGTTATCTCATGTCTGCTGCATCAAGGAGTAGATGTGTTATCTCATGTCTGCTGCATCAAGGAGTAGATGTGTTATCTCATGTCTGCTGCATCAAGGAGTAGATGTGTTATCTCATGTCTGCTGCATCAAGGAGTAGATTTGTTATCTACCACCTGCTGCATCAAGGAGTAGATGTGTTATCTCATGCCTACACCTCCCATTTCCTGTTCAGGGACACACTTCTTTCTCTTTCTAATGTACTGTACCTGGAAGCTAGCTGTTTTCAGGTCACCTATAATGTTAATGATGAACATGGGCTCCCGAGTGGCGCAGTGGTCTAAGGCACTGCATCTCAGTGCTAGAGGCGTCACTACAGGCCCTGGTTCAGCGGTCTAAGGCACTGCATCTCAGTGCTAGAGGCGTCACTACAGGCCCTGGTTCAGCGGTCTAAGGCACTGCATCTCAGTGCTAGAGGCGTCACTACAGGCCCTGGTTCAGCGGTCTAAGGCACTGCATCTCAGTGCTAGAGGCGTCACTACAGGTCCTGGTTCAGCGAACTAAGGCACTGCAACTCAGTGCTAGAGGCGTCACTACAGGCCCTGGTTCAGCGGTCTAAGGCACTGCATCTCAGTGCTAGAGGCGTCACTACAGGCCCTGGTTCAGCGGTCTAAGGCACTGCATGTCAGTGCTAGAGGCGTCACTACAGGCCCTGGTTCAGCGGTCTAAGGCACTGCATCTCAGTGCTAGAGGCGTCACTACAGGCCCCGGTTCAGCGGTCTAAGGCACTGCATGTCAGTGCTAGAGGCGTCACTACAGGCCCTGGTTCAGCTTTTAAGGCACTGCATCTCAGTGCTAGAAATCACTACAGGCCCTGGTTCAGCGGTCTAAGGCACTGCATCTCAGTGCTAGAGGCGTCACTACAGGCCCTGGTTCAGCGGTCTAAGGCACTGCATCTCAGTGCTAGAGGCGTCACTACAGGCCCTGGTTCAGCGGTCTAAGGCACTGCATCTCAGTGCTAGAGGCGTCACTACAGGCCCTGGTTCAGCGGTCTAAGGCACTGCATCTCAGTGCTCTAGAGGCATCACTACAGACCTTGGTTTGATTCCAGGCTGTATCACAACTGGCCCTGATAGGGTCTTCCTGGTTAGGGTTTGGCCGGGGTAGGCCGTCATTGTAACAAGAATTTGTTCTTTTAACTGACTTTCCTAATTTAAAAGAAATAAAAATCAATGATACCACTCAGTAACAACTTGACACCACTATTCATCACAATCTGCCTTGATAGGAAGCAGTGCTACCCATCACTTTCCAACCTTTTTGCTCAGAAGCTAATTCTGGTGACCTACAGTACACTAAGTGTACAAAACATTAAGGACACCATCCTAATATTGAGTTGCCAACCTCCCTTCTGCCCTCAAGACAGCCTCAATTCCTCAGGGCATGGACTCTACAAGGTGTAGTAGTAAGCATTCCAAAGGGATGCTGGCCCATGTTGACTCTTATGCTCCCCACAGTTGAGTCAAATTGTCTGGATGTCATTTGGGTGGTGAGCAATTCTTGATACACACAGGAAACTGTTGAGCATGAAAACCCCAGTAGCATCGAAAGTTATTGACACAAACCAGTGTGCCTGGCACCTACTACCCCGTTCAAAGGCACCTTCATCTTTTGTCTTTCCCATTCATCCTCTGAATGGCACACATACACAATCCATGTCTCAATTGTCTCAAGGCTTAAAAATCCTTCTTTAACCCGTCTCCTCCCCGTCAGTCTATGTCATGGAAAGAGCAGGTGTCCTTAATGTTTTGTCCACTCAGTGTATACCCATTGTCGAAAAGATGGTACCACTTAACTGTCCTGGTTCTCTATTCTAAAGAGTACATTGCTCACTACACCAATATTCTCATGAACACTCCCACACATGGTTCCTAGACAAGATACCAATGGAGAGAGAATATGGGTACTTGCCTCTCAGTGTGCCCGTGGCGCTAGCGATTAAGGTTTTAATTGCAGTGTGAGGATGGCTTGTGTTAAAGTGAAACCTCTACGTACCAGACCCGTCACCTCAACAAATGAACCACGTTGAGAGCAACCATCACTCTGTTTGACTGCTTTCATCGTAAATGTCCACTCCTCCAACAACTCAAACTGTTTTTCCTCACAGTTCGGCTGTGGATAGGAGCCACTCCAACATCCCCCTCTAAAGTGCCATGTTAGATCCTCGTAAATGCTGTTAACCCTAACGCTCCATCATGGTTATAAGAGCCTTTCACACAGCTCTGCTCCATCATGGTTATAAGAGCATTTCACACAGCTCTGCTCCATCATGGTTATAAGAGCCTTTCACACAGCTCTGCTCCATCATGGTTATAAGAGCCTTTCACACAGCTCTGCTCCATCATGGTTATAAGAGCATTTCACACAGCTCTGCTCCATCATGGTTATAAGAGCCTTTCACACAGCTCTGCTCCATCATGGTTATAAGAGCCTTTCACACAGCTCTGCTCCATCATGGTTATAAGAGCCTTTCACACAGCTCTGCTCCATCATGGTTATAAGAGCCTTTCACACAGCTCTGCTCCATCATGGTTATAAGAGCCTTTCACACAGCTCTGCTCCATCATGGTTATAAGAGCCTTTCACACAGCTCTCCCCATTAACCACCTCCCCCTTAACCACATCATGAGCATTAGTGTGGTTTACCACCCCCGCAGCTGAATGGTGTCTAGTGGAGTCATTCATCGTGACCAACATCCTCCGCACAGCTTGAGTGTGTGTAAGGGGATGACTCCAATTAAGAGTGAAGGAAGGACGCCTGGCCCAAAACCAACCCAACCCACAGGGTGATTACACAGCAGGTTGGGTCACTATCTACATGTACAAGCAGTCAGAGTGGTTTTAATAAACTCAGCTAGAGTCACTCCACAGATACTGGAGCTACTTAAAGAGTAACTACTGTTTATAAAACTGAAAAGGCTCCAACAGACTAGAGGATGGCGGCTAGTTGGAGCTAGTTTATCATCACACTGTGACCTTCCTGAGACATCTAGTGTTGATGTTCCATTTGCACATTGGTGGAAAAACTACCCATTTGTCATACTTGAGTGAAGGTAAAGATATCTTACAGTTTTTTTCAACTGCTTACACAAGTTTTCAAAACTGTCTCCTTTTTTTCAAAACTCTACACACAATTCCCCAAATTTCAAAACTCTACACACAATTCCCCAAACTACACACACAAAATGCAAAATGCCTCACATCTCCTTCAAAATGTAACACTGCATTCAAAATGCCATAAACACATGTCAGAATGAAGCATTTGCATCAAATGGCAAACACTGCTTTCATAATAGTTCATTTGTGGATATACCATGTAAACACTGTTGTTCTAAATCCAAAGCTCTTTGGTCTTTCATAGGCTTATATCTACATTTCAATACAATGTTCTACAGTGAAAGTCATCTGCTGAGAGGGGTAACAAATACACTGTAAACACCAATGCAATGTAGAAACAGAAAATATTTATTAGGCCAAACATTACTGTTGTATACAGTAGCATACAACAAAACCATAAACATATGTAACCCAAAAAACATATTCTTTAGAATACAGTAAAGAACACAATTGTGTGTGTGGCGTCCCAAGGGGGCAGTACAGGAATTGGTAGGGGGGGCCTGAGTCTGGCCACGATACTCCGGCCTGAGTCTGGCCACGATACTTCGTCCACATCACAAGATAGGTTTTCTCTTGCCAAACATCGAGGGAAGTATCTCTTAGCATGATGTATCCAACCTTGGACAGAGGCAACCTCTATGTCCCCACATAGACCATATTTATAATTGCAGTCTCTTGTACATCTGTAAACAAGCGTCCTCGTCCTCCATGATGTCTTTGCCTTTCCACTCTGTACAGAATTCAAACACAGTATGTGTTCAGCATAGGAACTGTACACAATGTACAAAACAATGTAGTACAGCATGATAACCAACCTTATTCATTCAATGCAGTGCAGTAAAGGGATGGCTTAGAGTTACAAATGTTTATGCAATACTATGAAGTCATACGTATTTTACAGTACATTACTGTAATGCTAAAATAGTCATTAGATAGTTGCATACCTGTTCTCATTTCTGAAGGTTCGAATTATGGACGCCACTGTAAATCGACTCAAATTGGGCTGGACTCTCAGTCCAGCCTCTCTCATGGTCAAACCGTGGTTGATCACATGATCAACAAATTTTGCCCTAATCTCATTAGAGATGCCTCTCCTTCCTTCTCTTCTTTGCCCTCGTCCTCTTCCTCTCCCTCCTACTCCTCTTGCTCTCTGTCCATTGTTGGCATCCATTGGTCAAAACAGGTAATCTGACCTTTGACCTGTTTATAGGCCAATACTACAGTAAAGCAGTGATTGGTTAGTGATCAGTTAAGCTATTAGGGTTTGCACATGTAAGGAGTGTGTGTGTGACCTGGTGAGAATAAGTGTAGCATTTTGATTGGTTGTGTTTGGAAAAGGAAAGCAAGTGACTTCCTGTTAGATTTTTGTGTTTTAGGTAGAGAATTGTGTGTAGTGTTTTGAAAAAAGTGTTTTATGCAATTGAGAATTGAGTCAAAGGCTGAGAAATAGCTTATGGTTTTGGATATTTGGTGTGTAGTTTTGCACTTTGAGTGAGAGGTTTCAAAAATCGTGTGACATGAAAAGATTGTGTGTAAGCAGTTGGAAAAAACTGTAATAGAAAATGACTCAAGTAAAAGTGAGTCACCCAGTAAAATAATACTTGTTTCAAAGTTTCAAAGTATTTGAGTATAAATGTAATTGCTCAAATATACTTAATTATCAACAGTACAAGTAAAAGTATGAATCATTTCAAATTCCTTATTTTTAAGCGAACCAGACGGCACCATTTTCTTGTTTTTTAAATTGTCGGATAGCCAGGGGCACACTCCAACACTCAGACATCATTTACAAGTGAAGCCTTTGTGTTTAGTGAGTCCGCCAGATCAGAGGCAGTCGGGATGACCAGGGGTGTTCTCTGTTTAGTGAGTCCACCAGATCAGAGGCAGTAGGGATGACCAGGGGTGTTCTCTGTTTAGTGAGTCCTCCAGATCCAGAGGCAGTAGGGATGACCAGGGGTGTTCTCTGTTTAGTGAGTCCACCAGATCAGAGGCAGTAGGGATGACCAGGGGTGTTCTCTGTTTAGTGAGTCCACCAGATCAGAGGCAGTAGGGATGACCAGGGGTGTTCTCTGTTTAGTGAGTCCTCAGAGGCAGTAGGGATGACCAGGGGTGTTCAGAGATCAGAGGCAGTATGGGATGACCAGGGGCAGTGTTGTTCTCTGTTTAGTGAGTCCTCCAGATCAGAGGCAGTAGGGATGACCAGGGGTGTTCTCTGTTTAGTGAGTCCTCCAGATCAGAGGCAGTAGGGATGACCAGGGGTGTTCTCTGTTTAGTGAGTCCTCCAGATCAGAGGCAGTAGGGATGACCAGGGATGTTCTCTTGATAAGTGTGTTTTAATATCCTGCTAAGCATTCAAAATGTAACAAATACTTTTGGATGTCAGGGAAAATCTATGAAGTAAAAAGTATTTTTTTCCCCCATAGGAATGTAGTGAACTAAAAGTTTAAAAAAATATAGATAGTAAAGTACAAATACCCTATGCATTTTTACTAAGTATATAGAAAATATATTGAAATAATCTTCTTTAAACATTGGAATGGCCATTTTCAGTCAGGAAACATCAACGCCTTTCATTTCATAACACCATGCCTTTAATAAACCAATCATTTATATACCAATCCTTTATATACCAATCCTTTATATACCAATCCTTTATATACCAATCCTTTATATACCAATCCTTTATATACCAATCATTTATATACCAATCCTTAATATATACCAATCCTTTATATACCAATCCTTAATATACCAATCATTTATATACCAATCATTTATATACCAATCCTTTATATACCAATAATTTATATACCAATCCTTTATATACCAATCATTTATATACCAATCATTTATATACCAATCCTTTATATACCAATCATTTATATACCAATCCTTTATATACCAATCCTTTATATATACCAATCCTTTATATACCAATCCTTTATATACCAATCCTTTATATACCAATCCTTTATATACCAATCCTTAATATATACCAATCCTTTATATACCAATCCTTTATATACCAATCCTTTATATACCAATCCTTTATATACCAATCCTTTATATACCAATCCTTTATATACCAATCCTTTATATACCAATCATTTATATACCAATCCTTTATATACCAATATACCAATTTATATACCAATCCTTTATATATATATACCAATCATTTATATACCAATCCTTTATATACCAATCCTTTATATATATATACCAATCATTTATATACCAATCCAATTTATATACCAATATACCAATCATTATATACCAATCCTTTAATATATACCAATCCTTTATATACCAATCCTATATAATCCAATCCTTTAATTTATATACCAATCCCAATTTATATACCAATCCCAATTTTATATACCAATCCTTTATATTATATACCAATCCTTTATATACCAATCCTTTATATACCAATCCCAATCCTTTATATACCAATCCTTTATATACCAATAATTTATATACCAATCCTTTATATACCAATCATTTATATACCAATCATTTATATACCAATCCTTTATATACCAATCATTTATATACCAATCCTTTATATACCAATCCTTAATATATACCAATCCTTTATATACCAATCCTTTATATACCAATCCTTAATATATACCAATCCTTTATATACCAATCCTTTATATACCAATCCTTTATATACCAATCCTTTAATATATACCAATCCTTAATATATACCAATCCTTTATATACCAATCCTTTATATACCAATAATTTATATACCATATACCAATCATTTATATACCAAATACCAATCATTTATATACCTGTGACAATACAGAGGCGGATGCAAGATGCAAGCAACGATGGTTTAATGAATACAGTTTACAGCAGCAACAGGACAGACAGACTGTACTCAGACGGAATCCGACCCAGGGACTAGGGCGCATCTTCCGATGATAGCGTGCTGAGAAATCCAGGGGAGTGTGTCCGGAAGGGTAGGAGGAAGCACAGCAGATAATCCACACAAGGGCGGTGAGAGATGAGCACGGACACACGACACAACCTCAGAGAAGTAACAACGATCTGACAACAAGAAACACTGGTTACAGAACATATAAAGGGAAGATAAGTGATTCCAGCTGGCACAGACAATCAGGCCGAGATTGGGAACCACGCCCACACAAACACGGGAGAGAGAGAGAGAGAGAGAGAGAGAGAGAGAGAGAGAGAGAGAGAGAGAGAGAGAGAGAAAGAGAGAAGAGAGAGAGAGAGAGAGAGAGAGGGAGGCAGTGGATTCATGAACCGTGACAATACCAATCCTTAATATATACCAATCCTTTATATACCAATCCTTAATATATACCAATCCTTTATATACCAATCCTTTATATACCAATAATTTATATACCAATCCTTAATATATACCAATCCTTAATATATACCTATACCAATAATTTATATACCAAATACCAATCATTTATATACCAATCCTTAATATATACCAATCCTTAATATATACCTATACCAATAATTTATATACCAAATACCAATCCTTTATATACCAATCCTTTATATACCAATCCTTTATATATACCAATCCTTTATATACCAATCCTTTATATACCAATCCTTTATATACCAATCCTTTATATACCAATCCTTTATATACCAATCCTTTATATACCAATCCTTTATATACCAATCCTTAATATATACCAATCCTTAATATATACCAATCCTTTATATACCAATCCTTAATATATACCAATCCTTTATATACCAATCCTTAATATATACCAATCCTTAATATATACCTATACCAATAATTTATATACCAAATACCAATCCTTTATATACCAATCCTTTATATACCAATCCTTTATATACCAATCCTTTATATACCAATCATACCAATCCTTTATATACCAATCCTTTATATACCAATCCTTTCATGATACCATGTACCTGCATCTCCTATCTATTTCATCAGATGAACAGGTCTTAAAGGGAACTATTTTGAGGTAACTTTGCATGGAGTTAAACTGCCAGCATTCTGCTGGAGTCGGTGGCGATGGGAAAGCCCTGTACTACCACGGGCTGTGTTGCCGGCTTCACGTCTAGTGTTGCATCACCCAAAGGCTAGAGCTTCAGACTAAATTCTCAGAGACCTCGTGACCTGACTAAGAATGAGGGAGTGCACATCCCTCAACCACTCTCCTTCCTCTCTATACTTTCTTTCCTCTCTTTTCTGCCTCCTCTCCTCTCCTCTCCTCTCCTCTCCTCTCCTCTCCTCTCCTCTCCTCTCCTCTCCTCTCCTCTCCCTCTCCTCTCCTCTCCTCTCCTCTCTCCTCCTCTCCATCTGGCTCCTCACAAATACTGATGGGTGTTGTGTGTGTTTGTGTTTGTGTGTGGGGGTGGAGGTTTGTGTGTGTGTGTGCATGCGTGCATGCATGCGAGCGTGCCTGTGGTTGCGTCTGAGCCTACCTATTAATACTAGCCTGATCCTGCTCCTGAACCTACCTGTCAAAGCTAGCCTGATCTTGCTCCTGTGACTACTTGGCAATGCTAGCCTGATCCTGCTCCTGTGCCTACCTGTCCATGCTAGCCTGCTCCTGGGCTGACATGTCAATGCTAGTCTGATGCTGCTCCTGTGCCTACTTGTCAATGCTAGCCTGATCCTGCTCCTGTGTCTACCTGTCAATGCTAGCCTGCTCCTGGTCCTGTGCCTACTTGTTAATGCTAGCCTGATCCTGCTCCTACCAGTCCATGCTAGCCTGATCCTGCTCCAGTGCCTACTTGTCAATACTAGCCTGATCCTGCTCCTGTGGCTACTGTCAATGCTAGCCTGCTCCTGCTCCTGGGCTTACTTGTCAATGCTAGTCTGATGCTGCTCCTGTGCCTACTTATCAATGCTAGCCTGATCCTGCTCCTGTGTCTACCTGTCAATGCTAGCCTGCTCCTGGTCCTGTGCCTACTTGTTAATGCTAGCCTGATCCTGCTCCTACCAGTCCATGCTAGCCTGATCCTGCTCCAGTGCCTACTTGTCAATACTAGCCTGATCCTGCTCCTGTGGCTACTGTCAATGCTAGCCTGCTCCTGCTCCTGTGCCTACTTGTCAATGCTAGCCTGCTCCTGCTCCTGTGCCTACCTGTCCATGCTAGCCTGATCCTGCTCCTGTGCCTACCTGTCCATGCTAGCCTGATCCTGCTCCTGTGCCTACTTGTCAATGCTAGCCTGATCCTGCTCCTGTGCCTACTTGTCAATGCTAGCCTGATCCTGCTCCTGTGCCTACTTGTCCATGCTAGCCTGATCCTGCTCCTGTGCCTACTTGTCATGCTAGCCTGATCCTGCTCCTGTGCCTACTTGTCCATGCTAGCCTGATCCTGCTCCTGTGCCTACTGTCCATGCTAGCCTGATCCTGCTCCTGTGCCTACTTGTCCATGCTAGCCTGATCCTGCTCCTGTGCCTACCTGTCAATGCTAGCCTGATCCTGCTCCTGTGCCTACCTGTCAATGCTAGCCTGATCCTGCTCCTGTGCCTACCTGTCCATGCTAGCCTGATCCTGCTCCTGTGCCTACCTGTCCATGCTAGCCTGATCCTGCTCCTGTGCCTACCTGTCCATGCTAGCCTGATCCTGCTCCCAGCCTGATCTCCTGTGCCTACTTGTCAATGCTAGCCTGATCCTGCTCCTGTGCCTACCTGTCCATGCTAGCCTGATCCTGCTCCTGTGCCTACCTGTCAATGCTAGCCTGATCCTGCTCCTGTGCCTACCTGTCCATGCTAGCCTGATCCTGCTCCTGTGCCTACCTGTCAATGCTAGCCTGATCCTGCTCCTGTGCCTACTTGTCCATGCTAGCCTGATCCTGCTCCTGTGCCTACCTGTCCATGCTAGCCTGATCCTGCTCCTGTGCCTACCTGTCCATGCTAGCCTGATCCTGCTCCTGTGCCTACTTGTCAATGCTAGCCTGATCCTGCTCCTGTGCCTACTTGTCAATGCTAGCCTGATCCTGCTCCTACCTGTCCATGCTAGCCTGATCCTGCTCCTGTGCCTACCTGTCCATGCTAGCCTGATCCTGCTCCTGTGCCTACCTGTCCATGCTAGCCTGATCCTGCTCCTGTGCCTACCTGTCCATGCTAGCCTGATCCTGCTCCTGTGCCTACCTGTCCATGCTAGCCTGATCCTGCTCCTGTGCCTACTTGTCAATGCTAGCCTGATCCTGCTCCTGTGCCTACCTGTCCATGCTAGCCTGATCCTGCTCCTGTGCCTACCTGTCCATGCTAGCCTGATCCTGCTCCTGTGCCTACCTGTCCATGCTAGCCTGATCCTGCTCCTGTGCCTACTTGTCCATGCTAGCCTGATCCTGCTCCTGTGCCTACCTGTCCATGCTAGCCTGATCCTGCTCCTGTGCCTACCTGTCCATGCTAGCCTGATCCTGCGCCTACCTGTCCATGCTAGCCTGATCCTGCTCCTGTGCCTACTTGTCAATGCTAGCCTGATCCTGCTCCTGTGCCTACCTGTCCATGTTTGCCAGTAACATTTCCCCAACACATAAACACAAGTATGTCAGCGTGAGGGAGGAGGCTTACATGTATATGTATTTTCCCACAGCTGTGAGGCTGTCAGAACATGTCCCAGGACCAGGACATGGCACGGAGGTCCTTGTAAAAGGTCTCTCCCGTCGCTCAGTTACACCTGATAGGAGGACTCCTGGGCTGCGTCCCAACAGGGCAACCTATGCCATATATAGTGCACTATTTTTTAACCAGAGCCCTATGTGCCCTGCCAAGAAGAGTGCACTAAATAGGCTCCATTTGGGAAGCACCCTCTTCTCTCCAGTGTTCCGCACCGCCATCGATCTCTGATCCCAGGAAATGGTCCTTAGGCTTTTACATAACGGCAGTCAACCAGCAACACACCACTACTTCATATTGATCCCATCTCAACTCATCCTGCTCTCTGGACCTGCTTTGTTTGTTCGTTCAGACGTTGGGGTAGTGTTGACAGAGCCAGCCAATAACCAGCCTGAACACAGGGAGTATTCATGCGAGACCGGGTGGAAAGAGAGGGATTGTTGGAAAGATGTGAGAACAGCCCACCAAGTGTGATTATAAGTGATTTATTCACCGTCGGTCAGGTGTTGCCGTCACCTATCGATCGTCTCAATAAAGATTAGGACAGAGAAACGCCCCCAGTGAATAACAAAGAGAGTAGAAGAAAAGATAAAGACGAACAACAGAAAAAATCAAGACGAGAGAAAACAGAGAAAAAAAAAGACTAAATGTAATTGAAAGACACACCGTTTCTGCTAAATCAAATCGGAACGAGATTGCTCTCTGGTTCACAGATAGTAGCGTAGCGTGACAGAATTAGTCAAAATATCACAGATTAAATGTCAATTTGTGGAATTAGATGAACTAGGCATGCAGTGAGTGGATTATAGATAACTATGATCCGGTCTCCCACCCTTGCCTCTCTCTGGGTGGTAAAAGCTCTCAACCTAAAGAAAATACATAAAAAAGAGAAATCCCATTAAAGGAATCCTGAATCCATCCGTCCTGACATAGATATGCAGTATATTTATTTCCATAATTACAACAGGTCTGACCGTACGATAACAGTCAGCACCGCTGTTCTGTAATAACTGTCAACAAATCCACTATTCCCTATCTTGGTGGACAGATGTGTGTGTATTTCCGACTGTGTTGACACTGCAATGCGGATTTGAGTCAACCCATAGTATTCTGCCTTTAAACACCTATAGCCCAGAGCCATCATTGTAAGCAACGGCATATGGATGTTCCTGTCCTGTTCTCACACATGCAGCTCAGACTCCATAGTGTTGGTCCCCAGGGGACCATTATATACACCAGTCACTGAGACATGGTCTCCTGTCAGGATGCAATATGGAGTCATATGACTGAGAGGTGACAGGGAAGGACTGAAGCAGACTTAGTGTGTGTGTCTGTGTGTGTGTGTGTGTGTGTGCTTGTAAGTGTGTGTGTGTGTGTATGTGTGTGTGTGTGTGTGTGTGCTTGTAAGTGTGTGTGTGTTTATGATCTATTATTACAACACTGATCTTTCTCCACAGGCCCTATAAAGCTGGTGTGTCGAGGAGATGCTCACTGACTGGCTATCACATGTAGGCAAGCTACACTATATATACAGAAGTATATGGACACCCCTTCAAATTAGTGGATTCGGCTATTTCAGCTCCACCTTTGCTGACAAGTGTATAAAATCGAGTGCACAGCCATGCAATCTCCATAGACAAACATTGGCGGTAGAATGGCCTCACTGAAGTGCTCAGTGACTTTCAACGTGGCACTGTCATAGGATGCCACCGTTACAACTGAGTGCTGAAGCGTGTGGTGCGTAAAAAACATTTGTCCTCTGTTGCAACACTCACTCCCGAGTTTCAGACTGCCTCTGTTGCAACACTCACTCCCGAGTTTCAGACTGCCTCTGTTGCAACACTCACTCCCGAGTTTCAAACTGCCTCTGGAAGCAACACTCACTCCCGAGTTTCAGACTGCCTCTGGAAGCAACACTCACTCCCGAGTTTCAGACTGCCTCTGGAAGCAACACTCACTCCCAAGTTTCAAACTGCCTCTGTAGGCAACACTCCCGAGTTTCAAACTGCTTCTGGAAGCAACACTCACTCCCGAGTTTCAAACTGCCTCTGTTGCAACACTCACTCCCGAGTTTCAGACTGCCTCTGTTACAACACTCACTCCCGAGTTTCAGACTGCCTCTGGAAGCAACACTCACTCCCGAGTTTCAAACTGCCTCTGTTGCAACACTGCAGACTGCTCTGGAAGCAACACTCACTCCCGAGTTTCAAACTGCCTCTGTTGCAACACTCACTCCCGAGTTTCAAACTGCCTCTGGAAGCAACACTCACTCCCGAGTTTCAGACTGCCTCTGTTGCAACACTCACTCCCGAGTTTCAAACTGCCTCTGTTGCAACTCTCACTCCCGAGTTTCAGACTGCCTCTGGAAGCAACACTCACTCCCGAGTTTCAAACTGCCTCTGTTGCAACTCTCACTCCCGAGTTTCAAACTGCCTCTGGAAGCAACACTCCCGAGTTTCAAACTGCCTCTGGAAGCAAACTGCTCACTCCCGAGTTTCAAACTGCCTCTGGAAGCAACACTCCCGAGTTTCAAACTGCCTCTGGAAGCAACACTCACTCCCGAGTTTCAAACTGCTTCTGGAAGCAACACTCACTCCCGAGTTTCAAACTGCCTCTGGAAGCAACACTCACTCCCGAGTTTCAAACTGCCTCTGGAAGCAACGTCAGCGCAAGAGCTGTTTGTCGGGAGCTTCATAAAATGAGTTTCCATGGCAGCGCCACACAAGTCTAAGATCACCATGCGCAATGCCAAGCGTCGGCTGGAGGGTGTAAAGCTCGCCGCCATTGGACTCTGGAGCAGTGGAAACGCTTTCTCTGGGGTGATGAATCACGCTTCACCATCTGGCAGTCCGAGGGACGAATATGGGTTTGGCGGATGCCAGGAGAACGCTACCTGCCCGATGGTGCATAGTGCCAAGTGTAAAGTTTGATGGAGGAGAAATAATGGTCTGGGTATGTTTTTTATGGTTTGGGCCCCTTAGTTCCAGTGAAGGGACATCGGAACACAATGCCCCTGTGCACAAAGAGAGGTCCATGCAAAAATGGTAGAAGAGTGGAGGCTGTTATAGCAGCAAAAGGAGGACCAGCTCCATATTAATGCCCATGATTTTGGATTGAGATGTTCGATGAGCCGGTGTCTACATACTTTTGATCATGTAGTGCATTTGGCATCATCTCTCCCTCTCCAACTCTCTCCCTCTATCTTCAGAATGCAGAAACAGCGTTCTATAGAATGTCCACAAATGATTAAACAGTGTACCAACCTGATTAAAAATGAATTGCGAGAAAAATTACAATAAAAAATGTTGCGATCTTGAAAATGTTTCATCATCTATTTTCATCCACTATAGGGTTCCTCACTATAGGGTTCCTCACTGTAGGGTTCCTCACTATAGGGTTCCTCACTGTAGGGTTCCTCACTGTAGGGTTCCTCACTGTAGGGTTCCTCACTGTAGGGTTCCTCACTGTAGGGTTCCTCACTCATAGGGTTCCTCACTATAGGGTTCCTCACTGTAGGGTTCCTCACTGTAGGGTTCCTCACTGTAAGGTTCCTCACTATAGGGTTCCTCACTATAGGGTTCCTTGCTGTACTCACTGTAGGGTTCCTCACTGTTTCCTCACTATAGGGTTCCTCGCTGTAGGGTTCCTCACTGTAGGGTTCCTCACTGTAGGGTTCCTCACTATAGGGTTCCTTGCTGTTCCTCAGGGTTCCTCACTGTAGGGTTCCTCACTGTTCCTCAGGGTTCCTCACTGTAGGGTTCCTCACTATAGGGTTCCTTGCTGTAGGGTTCCTCACTGTAGGGTTCCTCACTGTAGGGTTCCTCGCTGTAGGGTTCCTCGCTGTAGGGTTCCTCACTATAGGGTTCCTTGCTGTAGGGTTCCTCACTATAGGGTTCCTCACTGTAGGGTTCCTCACTGTAGGGTTTCCTCTGTAGGTTTCCTCACTATAGGGTTCCTCGCTGTAGGGTTCCTCGCTGTAGGGTTCCTCACTATAGGGTTCCTCGCTGTAGGGTTCCTCACTATAGGGGTCCTCACTATAGGGTTCCTCACTGTAGGGTTCCTCACTATAGGGTTCCTCACTGTAGGGTTCCTCACTATAGGATTCCTCACTGTAGGGTTCCTCACTATAGGGTTCCTCACTATAGTGTTCCTCACTATAGGGTTCCTCACTATAGGGTTCCTCGCTGTATGGTTCCTCACTGTAGGGTTCCTCACTATAGGGTTCCTCACTGTAGGGTTCCTCACTATAGGGTTCCTCACTATAGGGTTCCTCGCTGTAGGGTTCCTCACTATCGGGTTCCTCACTATAGGGTTCCTCACTGTAGGGTTCCTCACTATAGGGTTCCTCACTGTAGGGTTCCTCACTATAGGGTTCCTCACTGTAGGGTTCCTCACTATAGGGTTCCTCACTGTAGGGTTCCTCACTATAGGGTTCCTCACTTTAGAAATCCTTATCAGACAACCTTACATTTTTCCTCAAATAGTTTTTCTCTTATGTTCTTCCCAGACAGAACAGTGAGTTGTCATGAAGCTTCGTCGCAGTGTCTCTGACATTCAATTACCTGCATGTACCTGCCAATCATGAGAGGGCCTGGGGCATGGGAGGTCACCTCTGTCCTTTGATTGGCTGCTTTAACCTGGTCAGAGGCGGGGGCAGCAGGGGCAGCAAGGGCAGCGGTTAGCCAGGGCTCAAATGAGACGCTGAGCAGAGCTGACAGGAACCGCAGTCTCTGAGCCACAGGGACAGCCACGGGGGAACGTTAGGTCTGAAACAGTGTTCTCTCAACTCTCTGCTCTGCCTGTCACAGACAGAGATACTTTTCTCTCTCTCTCTCTCTCTCTCTCTCTCTCTCTCTCTCTCTCTCTCTCTCTCTCTCTCTCTCTCTCTGTGTGTGTGTTAGTGATAAAGAGTGAATAAGGTAGGGGGGGGATCAGAGAGTACACTCACTGTATTACCATAAAAGTGATAGATAGATTATTGCACACTACTCATTCAACGTGTAACCAGCTTTCATGTTCTGCTAAGATGTTTCCACTGTCTAACGCTGCTGAGTGTTGAGGTGTCTTGACAGCCCATCCGCCGAGAGACGTTCCCGAGGTGACAGCCTCATTTCCACAATGACCACAACGGCAGTGGATGGGCCTCCTCTCATCAGAACTCTTAATGACGGTGGTAGTGCCTTTTAGTCTTCTCATGGGGGCTTTTAGTCTTCTCATAGGGGCTTTTAGTCTTCTCATAGGGGCTTTTAGTCTTCTCATAGGGGCTTTTAGTCTTCTCATAGGGGCTTTTAGTCTTCTCATTTTTAGTCTTCTCATAGTCTTCTCATGGGGGCTTTTAGTCTTCTCAGAGGGGCTTTTAGTCTTCTCATAGGGGCTTTTAGTCTTCTCATAGGGGCTTTTAGTCTTCTCATAGGGGCTTTTAGTCTTCTCATAGGGGCTTTTAATCTTCTCATAGGGGCTTTTAGTCTTCTCATAGGGGCTTTTAATCTTCTCATAGGGGCTTTTAATCTTCTCATAGGGGCTTTTAATCTTCTCATAGGGGCTTTTAGCTTTTTCCCACCAGCAGTTAAAGGAAAACTCCACCTAAAAGTTATATTTTGGTTATTTTGGGCCATTGTTTACTGTCCCAAAGTGTTTTGCATGTCAACCATCAGGTTTCAAGATATTTTCCAAATACAGAAGTACAGCCGGTATGACGTTTTCCTCATCGAATGACCTTACGTTTTCCTTATCGAATGACCTTCCGTTTTCCTTATCGAATGACCTTACGTTTTCCTTATCGAATGACCTTACGTTTTCCTTATCGAATGACCTTACGTTTTCCTTATCGAATGACCTTACGTTTTCCTCATCGAATGACCTTACGTTTTCCTCATCGAATGACCTTACGTTTTCCTTATCGAATGACCTTACGTTTTCCTTATCGAATGACCTTACGTTTTCCTTATCGAATGACCTTACGTTTTCCTTATCGAATGACCTTACGTTTTCCTTATCGAATGACCTTACGTTTTCCTTATCGAATGACCTTACGTTTTCCTTATCGAATGACCTTACGTTTTTCCTCAAATTGTTTTTATCTTGTTTTCTCCCAGCAGAAAAATGAGTTGTCATGAAGGACCGTCGTGGTGTCTCTGACAATTCCCTGCATGTACCCACCAATCCCGAGAGAGATACACTGTTTAAAATATAGAAGTACAGCCGGTATGATTGTCCTTGAATTATCCTTTAAATGGTACAGTACATTAGTGACGCTGTGACATTTCTGGGTAGACACGTCGTCTGTGGTTCACTCAGGGAGAAGTCTAATGGGATCACAGTAGAGTCGGGCCTCAGGGAGACAGCCAGCGGAGACACAGTTTCTGCTGGCTCGAACTTCATCTTCTTCTGTTCCCAGGATGACAACATCTGAACTGACGTCCTAACCAACTCCTGCACTGCTATGCCTCAACTGACGTCCTAACCAACTCCTGCACTGCTATACCTCAACTGACATCCTAACCAACTCCTGCACTGCTATGCCTCAACTGACGTCCTAACCAACTCCTGCACTGCTATACCTCAACTGACTTACTAACCAACTCCTGCACTGCTATACCTCAACTGACATCCTAACCAACTCCTGCACTGCTATGCCTCAACTGACTTACTAACCAACTCCTGCACTGCTATACCTCAATTGACTTACTAAACAACTCCTGCACTGCTATACCTCAACTGACTTAATAAACAACTCTTACACTGCTATAAAACTCAACTGACTTACTAACCAACTCCTGCACTGATTTAAAACTCAACTGACTTACTTAATTCTGCTGCACTGCTTTACCTCAACTGACTTACTAACCAACTATTACACTGCTTTAAACCTTTAAACCCCGGTATGGGTAGGTTGACCTCGAGGCCTAATAAACATCACTGTCTGGTGTGGGTAGGTAGACCTCAAGGCCTAATGAACATCACTGTCTGGTGTGGGTAGGTTGACCTCGAGGCCTAATAAACATCACTGTCTGGTGTGGGTAGGTTGACCTCGAGGCCTAATAAACATCACTGTCTGGTGTGGGTAGGTAGACCTCGAGGCCTAATGAACATCACTGTCAGGTGTGGGTAGGTTGACCTCGAGGCCTAATAAACATCACTGTCAGGTGTGGGTAGGTTGACCTCGAGGCCTAATAAACATCACTGTCTGGTGTGGGTAGGTAGACCTCGAGGCATCACTAATAAACATCACTGTCTGGTGTGGGTAGGTTGACCTCGAGGCCTAATAAACATCACTGTCTGGTGTGGGTAGGTAGACCTCGAGGCCTAATGAACATCACTGTCTGGTGTGGGTAGGTAGACCTCGAGGCCTAATAAACATCACTGTCTGGTGTGGGTAGGTTGACCTCGAGGCCTAATGAACATCACTGTCAGGTGTGGGTAGGTAGACCTCGAGGCCTGATGAACAGCACTGTCCGATGTGGGTAGGTAGACCTCGAGGCCTGATGAACAGCACTGTCCGATGTGGGTAGGTAGACCTCGAGGCCTGATGAACAACACTGTCCGATGTGGGTAGGTAGACCTCGAGGCCTGATGAACAGCACTGTCCGATGTGGGTAGGTAGACCTCGAGGCCTGATGAACAGCACTGTCCGATGTGGGTAGGTAGACCTCGAGGCCTGATGAACAACACTGTCCGATGTGGGTAGGTAGACCTCGAGGCCTGATGAACAGCACTGTCCGATGTGGGTAGGTAGACCTCGAGGCCTGATGAACATCACTGTCAGGTGTGGGTAGGTAGAACACTAGACCTGATGAACAGCACTGTCAGGTGTGGGTAGGTAGAACACTAGGCCTGATGAACAGCTCTGTCTGGTGTGGGTAGGTTGACCTCGAGACCTGATGAACATCACTGTCAGGTGTGGGTAGGTAGAACACTAGGCCTGATGAACAGCTCTGTCTGATGTGGGTAGGTAGAACACTAGGCCTGATGAACAGCTCTGTCTGGTGTGGGTAGGTAGAACACTAGGCCTGATGAACAGCTCTGTCTGGTGTGGGTAGGTTAACCTCGAGGCCTGATGAACAGCTCTGTCTGGTGTGGGTAGGTAGAACACTAGGCCTGATGAACAGCTCTGTCTGGTATGGGTAGGTTGACCTCGAGGCCTGATGAACAGCTCTGTCTGGTGTGGTTAGGTAGAACACTAGGCCTGATGAACAGCTCTGTCTGGTGTGGGTAGGTTGACCTCGAGGCCTGATGATCAGCTCTCTCCGGTGTGGGTAGGTAGAACACTAGGCCTGATGAACAGCTCTGTCCGGTGTGAGTAGGTAGAACACTAGGCCTGATGAACAGCTCTCTCCGGTGTGGGTAGGTAGAACACTAGGCATGATGAACAGCTCTGTCTGGTGTGGGTAGGTTGACCTCGAGGCCTGATGAACAGCTCTCTCCGGTGTGGGTAGGTAGAACACTAGGCCTGATGAACAGCTCTCTCCGGTGTGGTTAGGTAGAACACTAGGCCTGATGAACAGCTCTCTCCGGTGTGGGTAGGTAGAACACTAGGCCTGATGAACAGCTCTCTCCGGTGTGGGTAGGTTGACCTCGAGGCCTGATGAACAGCTCTCTCCGGTGTGGTTAGGTAGAACACTAGGCCTGATGAACAGCTCTCTCCGGTGTGGGTAGGTTGACCTCAAGGCCTGATGAGCAGCTTTTATCCACATTGGATGATTTCAAATTTTATTGTGTTACAAAGTGGAATTAAAATGTATTTCATTTTTTTTGTCAACGATCTACAAAAATACTCTTAATGTCAAACTGGAAAAAAATTGTATATATATATTTTTTAAGATGAATAATGAATAATAAAACACTTATAAACCTTGATTATATAAGTCTTCACTTTTTACAGTTTTACTTTAGTGCCTTGTTGAAAACACATTGTTGATCCATCCTCTGTGTCATTTAGGTCATTATTGTGGAGTCACTACCATGTTGTTGATCCATCCTCTGTGTCATTTAGGTCATTATTGTGGAGTCACTACCATGTTGTTGATCCATCCTCTGTGTCATTTAGGTCATTATTGTGGAGTCACTACCATGTTGTTGATCCATCCTCTGTTTCATTTAGGTCATTATTGTGGAGTCACTACCATGTTGTTGATCCATCCTCTGTTTCATTTAGGTCATTATTGTGGAGTCACTACCATGTTGTTGATCCATCCTCTGTTTTCTCCCATCACAGCCATTGAACTCTGTAGCTGTTTGAAAATCACCAATGGTGACGTCCCTAAGCAGTTTCCTTCCTGTCCTGCAGCTCAGTTCAGAAGGACGACTGCATCGTTGATGTGTCTGGTTTAATCCATCATCCACAGCATCGTTATTAACTTGACCATGCTTGAAGTGATATTCAATGTCTGATTTGTTATTGTTACACATCTACCAATCAATGCCCTTCTTTTTGAGGCATTCAAATAGCTCCTTGCTCTTTGTAGTTGAATATGTGCTTGAAATGCAATACTTGACTGAGGAACATTACAGATGTATGTATGGGGGACAGAGGAAGTGGTAGTCATACAAAAATCATGTTAACCACTATTATTTCACACAGACGGATTCAGTATATGTGATCTGTTAAAGCCAGATGTTTACTTCTGAATGAATTTGCTTAAACGAAGGGGGTGAATACTTATGCACCGACTATATCACTTTGACATTGTGGAATATTTTATGGTAGATCCCCAAAAAATTACAATTAAATCTGTTTCAATCCCACTGTGTAACTCAACTAAAATGTGAAACAAAAGGTCATGGGAGGGTGGACTTTCTATAGGCGCTGTGTATTAGAAATGAACTAATCATAGCTGTTGTTCCCATGGCCTTTTCATGAAGCTAATTCAACCAATCATAGTTGAACCTGTTAAAGGTGATATGACATCATCTCACAACAATGGCTTGACTTCCTGCTTTAAAAAAAAAAAAAATCAATGATTTACTATTGGCTCTTCCCAGTGTGGGTATGTCAAAGGACAAATCAGGAAGAGTTCTATAGTTTCTAATGTCTGTAACTAGGAAGTTTCCCCCAATCTGTACGATGATGTCATCGTTCTGAGTGTCCCTGTAAAGTCTTGTGCTTGATCTTGTCACGGTTTTCTTCCTGGGAAGGAGAGGCAGACCAAAACGCAGCGTGGTTATAGCTCATGTTTTTTTTAAATAAGAGAACTAAACATGAACAGAATACAAAATAATAAACGTGAAAACCGAAACAGTCCTAACTGGTGCATAAAACACAAAGACAGGAAACAACCACCCACAAAACCCAACTTAAAACAGGCTACCTAAATATGGTTCCCAATCAGAGACAATGACTAACACCTGCCTCCGATTGAGAACCATATCAGGCCCAAACACAGAAACAGACAAACTAGACATCCAACATAGAATGCCCACTTAGATCACACCCTGACCAACCAAAACATAGAAAAATACAAAGCAAACTATGGTCAGGGTGTGACAGATCTTTTCTGTATATGTACAGACTGTGTTCTGTGCTCCAGCAAAGAATCCCTTTTCCTTCCCAGGTGTCCTGGATCTTAGTGTGATAGGCAGTGCTCCATCTGTCAGACTAAATGAATGTACGAGATGCGGTAGAGGACAAAGTAATCACTCTGAGCTTCATATTACTTACAGTAATCCAGGTAGGTGGAATTCAGACACTGTTCCCAGGTCCCTGTTAAATTCATTGGCGTACTTATCTTGTGTAATTGCATTAGCATCCAAGTTGAAGTGCTTGAACGCGGAAGTGACGATTAAAAACGTTCCCAAACTCACTCCTCATCCATCTACCAAACAAGAGTTGTGTGAGTGGAATCACGCCCCTTAGATAACAACAACCCTCTGGCTACATAAGAGTTCAGTGTAGGTAGGTGTCTAATTGTATATTAAAGTCTTCATGCAGAAAATGCATTAGAACTCACAAAGGAAATGCTGACGCATGGCCCGGGGGAGTTTAATGGAACAACAATTAGGAGGAGACGTCGGTGGCTCAGTCAGTGGATAATGCTCCTCCTGAGGCGCTCAGACAGCGTCGACAACAGTGCTTGCCAATCAAGGAAGCCATCAAGTGTCATTATGTTTGGTTAACATTTAACATGTTTCTAGAACCTTCTACGTCTTGTACTATACCAGAGGTGGTAATGAGGGTCGTGGATGGTGTCGGTTTTGGAGCCCTTTTGTTGCAAAGAACCGTAATAATTGCAGATGTACCTCTTTTCTTCACCTAAATGCTTTGAACTGTATTACGGTAATTATAGTTCACAACATCCTCTTCCTGTCCCTCTTTCCCCTCGGTAGTTACAGTTCGTCATTTACTGCTCTTCTTTCTCCCTCCCTTTTCTATAATACATTCTCACTCTCCCCCTTTCACTTCTTCTCTCAACCAGCTCTCTCTTTATTTGGCCCGGCCCTGTTCAAATACAGTTCTTTTATTTAACCTTTAACGAGGCAAGTCATTTAAGGACAAATTATTATTTACAGTGATTGGCTTACCCCGGCCAAACTCTAACCCAGATGACGCTGGGCCAATTGTGCGCCGCCCTATGGGACTCCCAATCACGCCGTTTGTGATACAGCCCGGAATTGAACCAGGGTCTGTAGTGACGCCTCTAGCACTGAGATGCAGGGCCTTGGACCGCTGCACCAGGGTCTGTAGTGACGCCTCTAGCACTGAGATGCAGTGCCTTAGACCACTGAACCAGGGTCTGTAGTGATGCCTCTAGCACTGAGATGCAGGGCCTTAGACCACTGAACCAGGGTCTGTAGTGACGCCTCTAGCACTGAGATGCAGGGCCTTAGACCACTGAACCAGGGTCTGTAGTGACGCCTCTAGCACTGAGATGCAGGGCCTTAGACCACTGAACCAGGGTCTGTAGTGACGCCTCTAGCACTGAGATGCAGGGCCTTAGACCACTGAACCAGGGTCTGTAGTGACGCCTCTAGCACTGAGATGCAGGGCCTTAGACCACTGAACCAGGGTCTGTAGTGACGCCTCTAGCACTGAGATGCAGGGCCTTAGACCACTGAACCAGGGTCTGTAGTGACGCCTCTAGCACTGAGATGCAGGGCCTTAGACCACTGAACCAGGGTCTGTAGTGACGCCTCTAGCACTGAGATGCAGGGTCTGTAGTGCCTAGCACTGAGACCACTGAACCAGGGTCTGTAGTGACGCCTCCAGCACTGAGATGCAGGGCCTTAGACCACTGAACCAGGGTCTGTAGTGACACCTCTAGCACTGAGATGCAGGGCCTTAGACCGCTGCACCACCCAGGAGCCCAAATGAATCCCTTTACTGCATCCTGCCTTCCTACTAGCTCTTTGAGGTGTTTCTCTTATCCAATCATTTACATTTAGCAGTGGAGCAGTGAACATCTCTAGGAAAATGAGGAAGTAAGGATGCCTTTTTAGGGTATTTGAACTGGGTCTCTCCTTTGTTCCATCCTGTCGGGATAATGGTCTGGGACCTACAGATACCGGAAATGCACATTTGTAGTGTATTGAAGGTATATAAAGGCTTTATTTCCCACTTAAAAATGTCAGACTTGATTTGCCTGAACAAAAAATGGAACACCCCTACAAAAAATATCCATTAATTCTAATCCACACAATAATTCACATTTCCTGTTGCTGCAGGATTATTTTCCTGCTGTAGCAAACCGGCTCAAATGAAGATCCTACATCTGTATGTCATTTCTTTGTGTCTCGCAAGCCTTGGGACTCAGTCTGCCCCTCCCTCTTCCTGTCAAAAAGGAGCGGAAGACATATTTCACGCTCCTCTTATTACACCATAAGAGGAGTGTGAAAGAGAGGGGGGGAAGAGAAGAGGTAGAGGGGGAAAAGAGAGAGGAGTGGAAAGAGAGGGGGTAGAGGGGGAAAAGAGAGGGGGGGGAGTGGAAAGAGAGGGGGTAGAGGGGGAAAAGAGAGGGGGTGGAAAGAGAGGGGGTAGAGGGGGAAAAAGAGAGAGGAGTGGAAAGAGGGGGTAGAAGGGGAAAAGAGAGGGGAGTGGAAAGAGAGGGGGTAGAGGGGGAAAAGAGAGGGGGTGGAAAGAGAGGGGGTAGAGGGGGAAAAAGAGGGGTTGGAAAGAGAGGGGGTAGAGCAGGAAAAGAGAGGGGGTGGAAAGAGAGGGGGTAGAGGGGAAAAAGAGGGGGTTGGAAAGAGAGGGGGTAGAGGGGGAAAAAGAGGGGTTAGAAAGAGAGGGAGAAAAGAGGGGGTGGAAAGAGAGGGGGTAGAGGGGGAAAAGAGAGGGGAGTGGAAAGAGAGGGGGTAGAGGGGGAAAAGAGAGGGGGTTGGAAAGAGAGGGGGTAGAGGGGGTGGAAAGAGAGGGGTAGAGGGGGAAAAGAGAGGGGTGGAAAGAGGGGGTAGAGGGAAAGAGGGGCGGTAAAGTGGGAAAAGAGAGGGGGTAGAGGGGGAAAAGAGAGGGGGTGGAAAGAGAGGGGGTAGAGGGGGAAAAGAGAGGGCATTGGAAAGAGAGGTGGGGAAGAAGAGAGGGGGATGAGACATGGGGAAAGGGGGTAAAACGAGAGGGGGGAGAGAGAGAGGGGGAAAGGAGTGGAAGGAGAGGGGGAAGAAAGAGGGGTGTGGAAAGAGAGGGGTGAAAGAGGGGGAAGAGAGAGGGGGAAAAGGGGTGGAAGGAGAGGGGGACAGAGAGGGTGGGAAGAAAGAGGGGGGTGGAAAGAGAGGGGTGAGAGAGGGGGGAAAGCAAGGGAAGAAGAGAAGGAGATATTTATTTGTGGCTCCCTGTTACACCTGAACCTACTTCCCACTCTCCTCCTTCTTCTCCTTGATTGCCTCCCTATTCTCCCAAGTGAGAGAGAGAGACTCCTACTAACAAATAAAAAGGAGAGAATGGCCTGACAGCCGTGTGGAAGGGAGAGGAGAGATGTCACTCCACCAAACCAGAACCCTCCCACTGACAGAATGGATGACATCTGTATGGAAGGGAGAGGAGAGATGTCACTCCACCAAACCAGAACCCTCCCACTGACAGAATGGATGACATCTGTATGGAAGGGAGAGGAGAGATGTCACTCCACCAAACCAGAACCCTCCCACTGACAGAATGGAGGACAGCTGTATGGAAGGGAGAGTAGAGGAGAGATGTCACTCCACCACACCAGAAATCTCCCACTGACAGAATGGAGGACAGCCGTGTGGAAGGGATAGGAGAGGAGAGATGTCACTCCACCAAACCAGAACCCTCCCACTGACAGAATGGATGACAGCCGTATGGAAGTGAGAGGAGAGATGTCACTCCACCAAACCAGAACCCTCCCACTGACAGAATGGATGACAGCTGTATGGAAGTGAGAGGAGAGATGTCACTCCACCAAACCAGAACCCTCCCACTGACAGAATGGATGACAGCTGTATGGAAGGGAGAGGAGAGGAGAGATGTCACTCCACCAAACCAGAACCCTCCCACTGACAGAATGGATGACAGCTGTATGGAAGGGAGAGGAGAGGAGAGATGTCACTCCACCAAACCAGAACCCTCCCACTGACAGAATGGAGGACAGCTGTATGGAAGGGAGAGGAGAGGAGAGGTGAAGCTCTACCAAACCAGAACCCTCCCACTGACAGAATGGATGACAGCCATGTGGAAGGGAGAGGAGAGATGTCACTCCACCAAACCAGAACCCTCCCACTGACAGAATGGATGACAGCTGTATGGAAGGGAGAGGAGGGGAGAGATGTCACTCCACCAAACCAGAACCCTCCCACTGACAGAATGGAGGACAGCTGTATGGAAGGGAGAGGAGAGATGTCACTCCACCAAACCAGAACCCTCCCACTGACAGAATGGATGACAGCTGTATGGAAGTGAGAGGAGAGATGTCACTCCACCAAACCAGAACCCTCCCACTGACAGAATGGATGACAGCTGTATGGAAGGGAGAGGAGAGGAGAGGTGAAGCTCTACCAAACCAGAACCCTCCCACTGACAGAAGCAGAAGGTGTGTGGGAGGACCAAGCTGACACATGGGGGAGTTCAGGTCTCTGCTCATAACACCAACACTAGTGTTGAGGACTCTCAGGAGGTTGAATTCACAACACATTCATAGGTTCCTAACGCTGACTGTGTTTTGATTAATGAGAGGACACTGACTGTTAGATTGAGGGGAGATGTGATAGAAACACCATATGATTGACTGCTTTGTGTTCATGTGTAGCCTACCGTAGCTATTGGACTATGCTGTGACTACACTAGCTGTGTGTTCATGTAGCCTACCGTAGCTATTGGACTATGCTGTGACTACACTAGCTGTGTGTTCATGTAGCCTACCGTAGCTATTGGACTATGCTGTGACTACACTAGCTGTGTGTTCATGTAGACTACCGTAGCTATTGGACTATGCTGTGACTACACTAGCTGTGTGTTCATGTAGATTACCGTAGCAATTGGACGATGCTGTGACTACACTAGCTGTGTGTTCATGTAGCCTACCGTAGCTATTATTGCTGTGACTATGCTGTGATGTAGCTACACTATTGGACTGCTGTGACTACACTAGCTGTGTGTTCATGTAGCCTACCGTAGCTATTGGACTATGCTGTGACTACACTAGCTGTGTGTTCATGTAGATTACCGTAGCAATTGGACGATGCTGTGACTACACTAGCTGTGTGTTCATGTAGCCTACCGTAGCTATTGGACTATGCTGTGACTACACTAGCTGTGTGTTCATGTAGCCTACCGTAGCTATTGGACTATGCTGTGACTACACTAGCTGTGTGTTCATTTTAATTGCTGTATTTTCATGTTCCCAGAACGTATTCATGATTGCTTTGCCACATATGCAGGCCAATCCTGTGTGTGTGTGTGTGTGTGTGTGTGTGTGTGTGTGTGTGTGTGTGTGTGTCTGTCTATCTGTGTGTATCCCATTGTACAATTGCATTCCTGCCATGGGGAATTTGATCAAATGGCGTCAGAGCGAGAAGGCGACAGCTCACCACAGTGACGTAACGGCTGCACTGACCAGCCTCTGTGTTTCTATGTTTCCCTGGACACACACACACGCAATCACACACACACACACACACACACACACACACACACACACACACACACACACACACACATCACACACCCACATCACACACACACACACACACACACACACACACGCAATCACACACCCACACACACATGCAATCACACACCCACACACACACGCAATCACACACACACACACACTTTCCCCAACACAGATGCATCAATGGCTCCAAAAAGTGTGTATGTGTTCAGCTACACTGTGCTTGCCAGCATTAGTCTCTGATCCCAGTTTAAACCTACAGAGGGACAGTTTCCATGCCAACCCTTTCAGGGTTAGCATACCTATTTTAACATATAAACACACACACACACACACACCACAGATTACAGTCACACTGCTAACACATGGAGCTTTTACTCACAGTGTTTTCTCCATCTCTCTCTGGTGAAAAATAGACTAGGGTTATTCACGGTTAAGGGGGCCTCTCTTCAGAGCAGAAAACAAGGTTCTTTCAGGACAGAGGAAGGAACCTGTGAGTGTGCATTAGTGGAACACAAATTTGAACACAGGACAAGCACTTGATTCAATCAGATCTGCTTTAGCCCGAAAACCGCATAGTTTATGTATTTACGGCGTCCGCAGCTGGGGCCGTGTTAGAGCAGTCCAATCCACAAGCGGCTCCTGGCGCTATATCTAAAGGGGACATTGCTATTGGCCGTGTTAGAGCAGTCCAATCCACAAGCGGCTCCTGGCGCTATATCTAAAGGGGACATTGCTATTGGCCGTGTTAGAGCAGTCAAATCCACAAGCGGCTCCTGGCGCTATATCTAAAGGGGACATTGCTATTGGCCGTGTTAGAGCAGTCCAATCCACAAGCGGCTCCTGGCACTATATCTAAAGCGGACATTGCTATTGGCTGAATGGATTCACATTAAAATAAATCCCATGCAGTCTTGTTCAAACACTGGAATGTGAGCTGTAATCTACACCTTCATTAGGATGACAGATGTAATCTACACCTAAATTAGGATGACAGATATAATCTACACCTCCGTTAGGATGATATATGTAATCTACACCTACGTTAGGATGATATATGTAATCTACACCTACGTTAGGATGATAGACGTAATCTACACCTCCGTTAGGATGATAGATGTAATCTACACCTCCGTTAGGATGATAGATGTAATCTACAGCTCCATTAGGATGATAGATGTAATCTACAGCTCCATTAGGATGATAGATGTAATCTACACCTCCATTAAGATGACAGATGTAATCTACACCTACGTTAGGATGATAGACGTAATCTACACCTCCGTTAGGATGATAGATGTAATCTACACCTCCGTTAGGATGATAGATGTAATCTACAGCTCCATTAGGATGATAGATGTAATCTACAGCTCCATTAGGATGATAGATGTAATCTACACCTCCATTAAGATGGTAGATGTAATCTACACCTACGTTAAAATGAAAGATGTAATCTACACCTACGTTAAAATGATAGATGTAATCTACACCTACGTTAAAATGAAAGATGTAATCTACACCTACGTTAAAATGATAGATGTAATCTACACTTCCATCACGATGATAGAAATCCTATATTTTGTTTAATAATTTTTCCATTTCTATCACGCCCCGATATCCCCTTGGTATTTATACTGGTGTTCTGTCTGTCAGTGCCAGTTCATCTTGTTTGTCAAGTTTACCAGCATTTGCCCTGTCAGCGCCTGTCTTTTCCCAGCCTTTCTTTTTCCTGTCCTCCTGGTTTTTGACTCTTGCCTATCCTGACCCTGTACCCGCCCGCCTGACTAGTCTGCCTGTCCTGACCCTGTACCCGCCCGCCTGACTAGTGCCTGTCCTGACCCTGTCCTGACCCTGCCCGCCCGCCTGACCACTCTGCCTGTCCCGAACCTGTACCCGCCCGCCTGACCACTGCCTGACCCTGAACCCACCCGCCTGACCAGTCTGCCTGTCCTGACCCTGTACCCGCCCACCTGACCAGTCTGCCTGTCCTGACCCTGTACCCCCCTGCCTGACCTCTGCCTGACCTGACCCTGAGCCTGCCTGTCGTTCTGTACCTTTCTCCACCTCTGGATTACTGACCACTGCCTGACCTGACCCTGAGCCTGCCTGTCGTCCTGTACCTTGGCCTCTACTCTGGATTACCGACCTCTGCCTGCCTTGAACTGTCGTTTTCCTGCCCCTGTTGTTACAATAAACACTGTTACTTCACACTGTCTGCACTTGGGTCTTACCTTGATTCCTGATCATTTCAGTGTCATTATTTCAATATCTCTGAACTTCTAACGCCAGTGGGACAAGTGTGGCTTCGTGACAATGATCACAAAAGCAGCTGACACCCTCTGACACTGCCAAAACATCAGGCTGGATCTGATTGAATCTAGGCCTTAGACTTTTCCTTGGCCTGTGTGTTTTATACCGGCTGTTTGGCACAATGTTTTAATCAATCTTTTATGGACCACAACCTTCCTAGGATTTATGACTTGAAAAAGGTTTTATTTGAAACTGCATTTTGAAAGTAAAAACATTTTTTTAATGAAATAGTTTAAGGAACTTTATGGCAAACTAACTGAACTTGAACTTATTACGAGAGGATATTATGTAATGTCTTAGGGATGTTCTTGGTTTACTGGGGTAAGTACTGGTGCTGCAATAACACACTGATACAACAGGTACAGTTCTTTGTGTTGTTGCTTAGACAATACTTTTCCCCTAGTTCCTTGTATTAGTAGGGTTACTACTCCTCTCAATGCCGGTTTCCCCCCATCAACACCACACCAACAATGTTGCAGGAGTCATAAAAATAGTTAAACAATCTTCTTAAATGCGAAAACCCCTGTGGCATGTTATTTTAACTGGTCCATTTGAACACAGATGTAGGATATTCATTTGATCACTCTTTTGTTGCTGAGAATGTTCCTGCACAGCAAGAAATCGCAAACTTGTAGTGTATTCGAGGTTTAAAAAGGCTTCTCAAGTTTGTAATTTACACTTTAGAATGTCAGACTTGATTTGCCCTAATGAAAAATGCATCAGCCCCTACGAAACTAATAATGTCCATGAATTATAATCTGTATAATAATTCCCATTTCCTGTTGCTGCAGGAAATGGGGGTAGATGCACTTGATTCAGCAGTCCTAGCTCCGGGAAGGCAAAGTCTTACTGTTTTCAACCATTTTCTGAGTCTGAAGGTAGAACTTCACCTGGCCAATCAGATAGCTCATTTAAAATGTAAGATTTCAAAATGTTTAAAACCACGACTAGAGAGAGACTCAACCAATAGAGCAAAGACCTGCTATTTGTTATTCATCACTGTCAACATTTTGTTCAACACTTTTATAGCCATAAAATGGGCGTTATCCCTACTTCCACTCACCCTACAAATCAAATCAAATCAAATTTTATTTGTCACATACACATGGTTAGCAGATGTTAATGCGAGTGTAGCGAAATGCTTGTGCTTCTAGTTCCGACAATGCAGTAATAACGAACAAGTAATCTAACTAACAATTCCAAAAAAAACTACTGTCTTATACACAGTGTAAGGGGATAAAGAATATGTACATAAGGATATATGAATGAGTGATGGTACAGAGCAGCATAGGCAAGATACAGTAGATGATATCGAGTACAGTATATACATATGAGATGAGTATGTAAACCAAGTGGCATAGTTAAAGTGGCTAGTGATACATGTATTACATAAGGATGCAGTCGATGATATAGAGTACAGTATCTACGTATGCATATGAGATGAATAATGTAGGGTAAGTAACATTATATAAGGTAGCATTGTTTAAAGTGGCTAGTGATATATTTACATCATTTCCCATCAATTCCCATTATTAAAGTGGCTGGAGTAGAGTCAGTGTCATTGACAGTGTGTTGGCAGTAGCCACTCAATGTTAGTGGTGGCTGTTTAACAGTCTGATGGCCTTGAGATAGAAGCTGTTTTTCAGTCTCTCGGTCCCAGCTTTGATGCACCTGTACTGACCTCGCCTTCTGGATGACAGCGGGGTGAACAGGCAGTGGCTCGGGTGGTTGATGTCCTTGATGATCTTTATGGCCTTCCTGTAGCATCGGGTGGTGTAGGTGTCCTGGAGGGCAGGTAGTTTGCCCCCGGTGATGCGTTGTGCAGACCTCACTACCCTCTGGAGAGCCTTACGGTTGAGGGCGGTGCAGTTGCCATACCAGGCGGTGATACAGCCCGCCAGGATGCTCTCGATTGTGCATCTGTAGAAGTTTGTGAGTGCTTTTGGTGACAAGCCGAATTTCTTCAGCCTCCTGAGGTTGAAGAGGCGCTGCTGCGCCTTCCTCACGATGCTGTCTGTGTGAGTGGACCAATTCAGTTTGTCTGTGATGTGTATGCCGAGGAACTTAAAACTTGCTACCCTCTCCACTACTGTTCCATCGATGTGGATGGGGGGGTGTTCCCTCTGCTGTTTCCTGAAGTCCACAATCATCTCCTTAGTTTTGTTGACGTTGAGTGTGAGGTTATTTTCCTGACACCACACTCCGAGGGCCCTCACCTCCTCCCTGTAGGCCGTCTCGTCGTTGTTGGTAATCAAGCCTACCACTGTTGTGTCGTCCGCAAACTTGATGATTGAGTTGGAGGGGTGCATGGCCACGCAGTCGTGGGTGAACAGGGAGTACAGGAGAGGGCTCAGAACGCACCCTTGTGGGGCCCCAGTGTTGAGGATCAGCGGGGAGGAGATGTTGTTGCCTACCCTCACCACCTGGGGGTGAGCTTGCTTGGAGGGTACTATGGTGTTGAATGCCGAGCTGTAGTCGATGAACAGCATTCTCACATAGGTATTCCTCTTGTCCAGATGGGTTAGGGCAGTGTGCAGTGTGGTTGAGATTGCATCGTCTGTGGACCTATTTGGGCGGTAAGCAAATTGGAGTGGGTCTAGGGTGTCAGGTAGGGTGGAGGTGATATGGTCCTTGACTAGTCTCTCAAAGCACTTCATGATGACGGATGTGAGTGCTATGGGGCGGTAGTCGTTTAGCTCAGTTACCTTAGCTTTCTTGGGAACAGGAACAATGGTGGCCCTCTTGAAGCATGTGGGAACAGCAGACTGGTATAGGGATTGATTGAATATGTCCGTAAACACACCGGCCAGCTGGTCTGCGCATGCTCTGAGGGCGCGGCTGGGGATGCCGTCTGGGCCTGCAGCCTTGCGAGGGTTAACACGTTTAAATGTCTTACTCACTTCGGCTGCAGTGAAGGAGAGACCGCATGTTTTCGTTGCAGGCCGTGTCAGTGGCACTGTATTGTCCTCAAAGCGGGCAAAAAAGATATTTAGTCTGCCTGGGAGCAAGACATCCTGGTCCGTGACTGGGCTGGGTTTCTTCCTGTAGTCCGTGATTGACTGCTTCGCGTTCCTAGGAAACTATGCAGTTTTTTGTTTTTTTACGTGTTATTTCTTACACTAGTACCCCAGGTCATCTTAGGTTTCTTTACATACAGCCGAGAAGAACTACTGAATATAAGATCAGCGTCAACTCACCATCAGTACGACCAAGAATATGTTTTTCGCGATGCGGATCCTGTGTTCTGCCTTACAACCAGTGTAACGGAGTGGATTACATGCAGCGACCAAAAAAAAAAAAAACGACTCAGAAAAAGAGGGAAACGAAGCGGTCTTCTGGTCAGACTCCGGAGACGGGCACATCGTGCACCACTCCCTAGCATTCTTCTTGCCAATGTCCAGTCTCTTGACAACAAGGTTGATGAAATCCGAGCAAGGGTAGCATTCCAGAGGGACATCAGAGACTGTAACGTTCTTTGCTTCACGGAAACATGGCTAACTGGAGAGACGCAATCCGAAGCGGTGCAGCCAACGGGTTTCTCCACGCATCGCGCCGACAGAAACAAACATCTTTCTGGTAAGAAGAGGGGCGGGGGCGTATGCCTTATGACTAACGTGACATGGTGTGATGAAAGAAACATACAGGAACTCAAATCCTTCTGTTCACCTGATTTAGAATTCCTCACAATCAAATGTAGACCGCATTATCTACCAAGAGAATTCTCTTCGATTATAATCACAGCCGTATATATCCCCCCAAGCAGACACATCGATGGCTCTGAACGAACTTTATTTAACTCTCTGCAAACTGGAAACGATTTATCCGGAGGCTGCATTCATTGTAGCTGGGGATTTTAACAAGGCTAATCTGAAAACAAGACTCCCTAAATTTTATCAGCATATCGATTGCGCAACCAGGGGTGGAAAGACCCTGGATCATTGTTACTCTAACTTCCGCGACGCATATAAGGCCCTGCCCCGCCCCCTTTCGGAAAAGCTGACCACGACTCCATTTTGTTGATCCCTGCCTACAGACAGAAACTAAAAACAAGAAGCTCCCACGCTGAGGTCTGTCCAACGCTGGTCCGACCAAGCTGACTCCACACTCCAAGACTGCTTCCATCACGTGGACTGGGAGATGTTTCGTATTGCGTCAGACAACAACATTGACGAATACGCTGATACGGTGTGCGAGTTCATTAGAACGTGCGTTGAAGATGTCGTTCCCATAGCAACGATTAAAACATTCCCTAACCAGAAACCGTGGATTGATGGCAGCATTCGTGTGAAACTGAAGGCACGAACCACTGCTTTTAATCAGGGCAAGGTGTCTGGTAACATGACTGAATACAAACAGTGCAGCTATTCCCTCCGCAAGGCTATCAAACAAGCTAAGCGCCAGTACAGAGACAAAGTAGAATCTCAATTCAACGGCTCAGACACAAGAGGTATGTGGCAGGGTCTACAGTCAATCACGGACTACAGGAAGAAACCCAGCCCAGTCACGGACCAGGATGTCTTGCTCCCAGGCAGACTAAATATCTTTTTTGCCCGCTTTGAGGACAATACAGTGCCACTGACACGGCCTGCAACGGAAACATGCGGTCTCTCCTTCACTGCAGCCGAAGTGAGTAAGACATTTAAACGTGTTAACCCTCGCAAGGCTGCAGGCCCAGACGGCATCCCCAGCCGCGCCCTCAGAGCATGCGCAGACCAGCTGGCCGGTGTGTTTACGGACATATTCAATCAATCCCTATACCAGTCTGCTGTTCCCACATGCTTCAAGAGGGCCACCATTGTTCCTGTTCCCAAGAAAGCTAAGGTAACTGAGCTAAACGACTACCGCCCCGTAGCACTCACATCCGTCATCATGAAGTGCTTTGAGAGACTAGTCAAGGACCATATCACCTCCACCCTACCTGACACCCTAGACCCACTCCAATTTGCTTACCGCCCAAATAGGTCCACAGACGATGCAATCTCAACCACACTGCACACTGCCCTAACCCATCTGGACAAGAGGAATACCTATGTGAGAATGCTGTTCATCGACTACAGCTCGGCCGCCCCCAGGTGGTGAGGGTAGGCAACAACATCTCCTCCCCGCTGATCCTCAACACTGGGGCCCCACAAGGGTGCGTTCTGAGCCCTCTCCTGTACTCCCTGTTCACCCACGACTGCGTGGCCATGCACCCTCCAACTCAATCATCAAGTTTGCGGACGACACAACAGTGGTAGGCTTGATTACCAACAACGACGAGACGGCCTACAGGGAGGAGGTGAGGGCCCTCGGAGTGTGGTGTCAGGAAAATAACCTCACACTCAACGTCAACAAAACTAAGGAGATGATTGTGGACTTCAGGAAACAGCAGAGGGAACACCCCCATCCACATCGATGGAACAGTAGTGGAGAGGGTAGCAAGTTTTAAGTTCCTCGGCATACACATCACAGACAAACTGAATTGGTCCACTCACACAGACAGCATCGTGAGGAAGGCGCAGCAGCGCCTCTTCAACCTCAGGAGGCTGAAGAAATTCGGCTTGTCACCAAAAGCACTCACAAACTTCTACAGATGCACAATCGAGAGCATCCTGGCGGGCTGTATCACCGCCTGGTATGGCAACTGCACCGCCCTCAACCGTAAGGCTCTCCAGAGGGTAGTGAGGTCTGCACAACGCATCACCGGGGGCAAACTACCTGCCCTCCAGGACACCTACACCACCCGATGCTACAGGAAGGCCATAAAGATCATCAAGGACATCAACCACCCGAGCCACTGCCTGTTCACCCCGCTGTCATCCAGAAGGCGAGGTCAGTACAGGTGCATCAAAGCTGGGACCAGAGACTGAAAAACAGCTTCTATCTCAAGGCCATCAGACTGTTAAACAGCCACCACTAACATTGAGTGGCTACTGCCAACACACTGTCAATGACACTGACTCTACTCCAGCCACTTTAATAATGGGAATTGATGGGAAATGATGTAAATATATCACTAGCCACTTTAAACAATGCTACCTTATATAATGTTACTTACCCTACATTATTCATCTCATATGCATACGTAGATACTGTACTCTATATCATCGACTGCATCCTTATGTAATACATGTATCACTAGCCACTTTAACTATGCCACTTGGTTTACATACTCATCTCATATGTATATACTGTACTCGATATCATCTACTGTATCTTGCCTATGCTGCTCTGTACCATCACTCATTCATATATCCTTATGTACATATTCTTTATCCCCTTACACTGTGTACGACAGTAGTTTTTTTTTGGAATTGTTAGTTAGATTACTTGCTCGTTATTACTGCATTGTCGGAACTAGAAGCACAAGCATTTCGCTACACTCGCATTAACATCTGCTAACCATGTGTATGTGACAAATAAAATTTGATTTGATTTGATTTGACTGTAGACCCTGCCACATGCCTCTTGTGTCTGAGCCGTTGAATTGAGATTCTACTTTGTCTCTGTACTGGCGCTTAGCTTGTTTGATAGCCTTGCGGAGGGAATAGCTGCACTGTTTGTATTCAGTCATGTTACCAGACACCTTGCCCTGATTAAAAGCAGTGGTTCGTGCCTTCAGTTTCACACGAATGCTGCCATCAATCCAAGGTTTCTGGTTAGGGAATGTTTTAATCGTTGCTATGGGAACGACATCTTCAACGCACGTTCTAATGAACTCGCACACCGAATCAGCGTATTCGTCAATGTTGTTGTCTGACGCAATACGAAACATCTCCCAGTCCACGTGATGGAAGCAGTCTTGGAGTGTGGAGTCAGCTTGGTCGGACCAGCGTTGGACAGACCTCAGCGTGGGAGCCTCTTGTTTTAGTTTCTGTCTGTAGGCAGGGATCAACAAAATGGAGTCGTGGTCAGCTTTTCCGAAAGGGGGCGGGGCAGGGCCTTATATGCGTCGCGGAAGTTAGAGTAACAATGATCCAGGGTCTTTCCACCCCTGGTTGCGCAATCGATATGCTGATAAAATTTAGGGAGTCTTGTTTTCAGATTAGCCTTGTTAAAATCCCCAGCTACAATGAATGCAGCCTCCGGATAAATCGTTTCCAGTTTGCAGAGAGTTAAATAAAGTTCGTTCAGAGCCATCGATGTGTCTGCTTGGGGGGGATATATACGGCTGTGATTATAATCGAAGAGAATTCTCTTGGTAGATAATGCGGTCTACATTTGATTGTGAGGAATTCTAAATCAGGTGAACAGAAGGATTTGAGTTCCTGTATGTTTCTGTCATCACACCATGTCACGTTAGTCATAAGGCATACGCCCCCGCCCCTCTTCTTACCAGAAAGATGTTCGTTTCTGTCGGCGCGATGCGTGGAAGCACCGCTTCGGATAGCGTCTCTCCGGTTAGCCATGTTTCCGTGAAGCAGAGAACGTTGCAGTCTCTGATGTCCCTCTGGAATGCTACCCTTGCTCGGATTTCATCAACCTTGTTGTCAAGAGACTGGACATTGGCGAGAAGAATGCTAGGGAGTGGTGCACGATGTGCCCGTCTCCGGAGTCTGACCAGAAGACCGCTTCGTTTCCCTCTTTTTCTGAGTCGTTTTTTTGGGTCGCTGCATGTAATCCACTCCGTTACACTGGTTGTAAGGCAGAACACAGGATCCGCATCGCGAAAACCAGCACTGAGCTGTAATGGGTGTTATCCCTACTTCCACTCACCCTACAACCAGCACTGAGCTGTAATGGGTGTTATCCCTACTTCCACTCACCCTACAACCAGCACTGAGCTGTAATGGGTGTTATCCCTACTTCCACTCACCCTACATCCAGCACTGAGCTGTAATGGGTGTTATCCCTACTTCCACTCACCCTACAACCAGCACTGAGCTGTAATGGGTGTTATCCCTACTTCCACTCATGCTACATCCATTACTGAGCTGTAATGGGTGTTATCCCTACTTCCACTCACCCTACAACCAGCACTGAGCTGTAATGGGTGTTATCCCTACTTCCACTCACCCTACAACCAGCACTGAGCTGTAATGGGTGTTATCCCTACTTCCACTCATGCTACATCCATTACTGAGCTGTAATGGAGTATAGAAAAGTGTTCCCATAAGCTTGAGTTGCTATTATTAGCACCTTGTCTCTTTTTTAATATCAAGGAATATTTCACTTTTTCTGGTCATGGGATTAACAACATGAATTGGTGCATGAGTTTCCCCATCAGCTGGAAGACTGTCCCCTTTTCCTCAGCAGAGGGAGGGAGGGGGGGGGGGAGGGAGGGAGGGAGGGAGGTGGGAGGGAGGGACGGAGGGAGGGTGGGAGGGAGGGAGGGACGGTGGGAGGGGAGGGAGGGACGGAGGGAGGGACGGGGAGGGAGGGTGGGAGGGAGGGAGGGAGGGAGGGAGGGAGGGAGGGAGGGAGGGAGGGAGGGAGGGAGGGAGGGAGGGAGGGAGGGAGGGAGGGTGAGTGGCAGCCTCACAGCTGCTCACTCCCTTCCCTCAGACAGATGAAGGCCATCAGTCTAGTAAAAAAAAAGCTCATGATTATTCTCACTCAGCTGTGAATCACAAGTAATACAACCAATGATCTATTACCAGTGATATCATAGAGCTACATTTAAAACATACATTTTCAAAATGATCTGAGAAGAACAACATTGGCAGGACAATTCAAGCATATCCAATATGCAGTGATAATGTATTGGGCCTATACCTTATACACTACTGCACAAACCTCATTGCTACAGAACTGTTCATAATTGGTTAATGTTGCATAGGTTTATATTTAAATCAAGTCTGAGGGGTAGATCTCGGCTTGCATTTTGATTCAGAAAGTGATCTGGACTCAGAAAGTGATCTTGACTCAGAAAGTAATCTGGATTCAGAAAGTGATCTGGACTCAGAAAGTGATCTGGACTCAGAAAGTGATCTTGACTCAGAAAGGGATCTGGATTCAGAAAGTGATCTTGATTCAGAGAGTGATCTGGATTCAGAGAATGATCTTGATTCAGAAAGTGATCTGGACTCAGAAAGTGATCTGGACTTGGTTGAACAGGTTGGTGATCACTGCTGTAGGACATTCACAGCGTGAGGACTGGTGAGGATACAGCACAGCAGACACTCAGGAGTCAGCGGGGCAGCAGAATCAATCATTCTGGCTGCACAGACACACATACAGACATGTACACACACACACACACACACACACACACACACACACACACACACACACACACACACACACACACACACACACACACACACACACACACACACACACACACACACACGTACACACACACACACACATACAGACATGTACACACACACACACACAGACACGTACACACACACACACACATACAGACATGTACACACACACACACACACACACACACACACACACACACACACACACACACACACACACACACACACGTACACACACACACACACATACAGACATGTACACACACACACACACAGACACGTACACACACACACACACATACAGACATGTACACACACACACACACACACACACATACACACACACACAGACACGTACACACACACACACACAGACACAGACACACATACAGACATGTACACACACACACTTTACTGTCTGACTGGAAAGCTAAGCACACACACACACACACACACACACACTTTACTATCTGACTGGATAGCTACGCACACACACACACACACACACACACACTTTACTGTCTGACTGGAAAGCTACATTGCTCTAACCACAGGACAACTTCCCTTGTCCCTTGCTAGACCATGAGATATAAAGACTCTATTGGAGTGGACTGGACACTAGTTATAATGTTGGATTGAGGAACATTCCAGTGATGTTTTCATGTGTAATTATGACAAGCGTAGCCACGTGTGTGACGCATGGCTGCACAAGGCACGGCATTGCAGCGGGAACCGTCAGTGCCTCGTCATCGGTTGTACATGTCATCAGTCAACAGGTAAACTCGGCTGTTGAAGATGATGGTGAACGTTCCCAAAACTCAGGAGTAGCCTACAGAATGTCTCCTTCACTGCACCACAATCCCCCAAACTCACCATGCTTTTGCACCTGGTTATACAATATTGAAAATCCTTCTAGAACAAAGTATCCCTCCTTTGTAGAGAGCTTCCCGTGCCGTAGTTCTCTCTCCTCCATCTGAGGAGGACACAAGGCGTGTGAGTAAACTCATGCTTTGAACTTTTTGCTAGTACACAAGGCCACACGACCAAAGTCTCCCTTAGGAGTGGCGACGAGCATTCACCCCCAGGCGATGTATTGTACACAGTACACCGAGCAAAGTCCCGTGGCAGCTGAGCTGATCACTTCACAGTCACAGCCAGTGCTTATAGACGGGGCCTTCAAGTGCCTCATACTGGATAGAATTAAGTGTGGATAGGAATGAAAGCCGTGAAGGGATTTGGTCTATTCTCTTTTAGTGGGTTTGTGAGCCATATGTTCTGCCCAGGGACACAATAAACATCACGGCGGCTCAGTAGCTCACGCATGGCGCAGAACACATGGAGAGCAGGCCCTGAACTCTGGGCTAAGGTCAGGCGTATTAATACGCCTCTCCCAGCCGCTTCTGCTCAAAGAAAATAGGGCAGGCGTAATCATAATCTGCTTCAACAGTAAAATAAAGACGTTTGTTTGATCATTGCCAGCATCTGATTTGGTTACAATAAGTTCACAGCTCTGAGGTGTTGCTGTTAGGCTATTGGAGATGCTGTGGACAAAATATTGTATACAGTATCAAGACTATGTAGGAGGATAACCATATCTTGTTTTCTGCTTGACGGGCAGGTCAAGGGTCAGCTTGTGTAATTTTGGTGCACACACAGACAGACAGACAGACAGACAGACAGACAGACAGACAGACAGACAGACAGACAGACAGACAGACAGACAGACAGACAGACAGACAGACACACACACAGACACACAGACACACACAGACAGACACTATGAGACACTTGAAAAGCTTTCCCACCACTTCAAATATATGCAGAATATTTCCAGTAGAAATCAGTCAATAATTTATGAAAATAGAAACCATATGTACTTCGAGGAGAGAGAAACTATAGGAAGAGAGAATAAGCTGTGTAGAGGAACACAAGAGTCTCCTGGGACTGCTGTGTGAGAAAGTGGGAGGGAGATGGAGAGAGAATAAGCTGTGTAGAGGAACACAAGAGTCTCCTGGGACTGCTGTGTGAGAAAGTGGGAGGGAGATGGAGAGAGAATAAGCTGTGTAGAGGAACACAAGAGTCTCCTGGGACGGCTGTGTGAGAAAGTGGGAGGGAGATGGAGAGAATAAGCTGTGTAGAGGAACACAAGAGTCTCCTGGGACTGCTGTGTGAGAAAGTGGGAGGGAGATGGAGAGAATAAGCTGTGTAGAGGAACACAAGAGTCTCCTGGGACTGCTGTGTGAGAAAGTGGGAGGGAGATGGAGAGAATAAGCTGTGTAGAGGAACACAAGAGTCTCCTGGGACTGCTGTGTGAGAAAGTGGGAGGGAGATGGAGAGAATAAGCTGTGTAGAGGAACACAAGAGTCTCCTGGGACTGCTGTGTGAGAAAGTGGGAGATGGAGATGGAGAGAAACAAGGAAAGTCAGTAGAAGACTGATAAAGGAGAAATATATGTAGAGGAACACAAGAGTCTCCTGGGACTGCTGTGTGAGAAAGTGGAGGGAGATGGAGAGAATAAGCTGTGTAGAGGAACACAAGAGTCTCCTGGGACTGCTGTGTGAGAAAGTGGGAGGAGATGGAGAGAATAAGTGTGAGTCTCCTGGGACTGCTGTGTGAGAAAGTGGGAGGGAGATGGAGAGAATAAGCTGTGTAGAGGAACACAAGAGTCTCCTGGGACTGCTGTGTGAGAAAGTGGGAGGGAGATGGAGAGAATGTGTGTGGGAGGGAGATGGAGAGAAATAAGCTGTGTAGAGGAACACAAGAGTGGCTGTGTGAAAAGTGGGAGGGAGATGGAGACAGAATGTGTGTGTGTGTGTGTGTGTGTGTGTGTGTGTGTGGAGAGAATGTGTGTGTCTCCTGGGACTGTGTGTGAGAAAGTGGGAGGTGAGATGTGTGTGTGTCTCCTGGGACTGCTGTGTGATGGAGGGAGACAGAGAGAGAGGACAGAGAGAGATGGGAGGGAGATGGAGAGAGTGAGAGGAACACAAGAGTCTCCTGGGACTGAGAAAGTGAGAGATGAGAGAGAGAGGAAGGGGAGAGAGTGGGAGGGAGATGGAGAGAAACAGAGACAGAGAGTGATGGAGGGAGATGGGAGAGAGAGAGGAACACAAGAGTCTCCTGGGAGTGAGGGAGAGTGAGACAGAGAGCGAGAGAGAGAGTGATACAGAGAGCGGAAGTGGGAGAGTGGGAGAATGAGACAGAGAGAGTGAGACAGCGATAGAATGGGAAAGTGATACAGAGAGCGAGAGTAGGAGAGGGAGAGTGAGAGTGGGAGAGTGAGACAGAGAGAGAGCGACAGAGAGTGGGAGAGGGAGACAGAGAGAGAGCGACAGAGAGTGGGAGTGGGAGAGGGAGACAGAGAGTGGGAGACAGAGAGTGGGAGAGGGAGACAGAGAGTGGGAGAGGAGAGATGGAGAGAGAGAGGGGAGATGAGACAGAGTGGAGAGAGGGAGACAGAGAGAGACAGAGAGGGAGGGAGACAGAGAGAGGAGACAGAGAGGGAGAGAGAGAGAGTGAGACAGAGAGAGAGCGACAGAGAGTGGGAGAGGGAGACAGAGAGAGAGCGACAGAGAGTGGGAGTGGGAGAGGGAGACAGAGAGTGGGAGACAGAGAGTGGGAGAGGGAGACAGAGAGTGGGAGAGGGAGACAGAGTGGGAGAGGGAGACAGAGATTGGGAGAGGGAGACAGAGAGCGAGACAGAGAGTGGGAGAGGGAGACAGAGAGCGAGAGAGTGTGCTTCCATCCCCGGACCAGAGTAGGATCACAGCCTTGTGTTCTGCATCTCAATGGGCCCAGCCACCAATACTGATGAGCCACAGTGTGTGTGAATTCCCATATACAGCGTTATCTGTTCTGGGTAAACGGATAGAAATCACAGTCCACACTGTCCCTAAACTTCACTTTGACCTGGGCATTCACATCACTCACTATTCAGTATAGCATTGTTTCTAAATACATTAAAGAGCCAAGGGAGTCAGATGTAGATTTGGTCATGAGTGATTTGTTTGCAGTTTTCTCTGAAAGGAATGGAAGACGATGCTTAATAAGATGAAAATATGTCTTCAATTCATAATAATTCTCTGTTTTCTTTTACCTTTAACGTTCTACGTTTGAATCCCTCTCAACAGATGCTAACATTCCATTGAGGAAAATGCTTATCCAAATCTGCCCCAGATACTGCGGTGGCAAGGGGTGTGATGTAACGCTAATGCCTTTACCTCTGACTGGCTTTAGGAAGGTTTCGGAAGTGCTGTTTATTGGTCACTAATGGAAAAAGCACCCCCCCCCCATGGACTCAATTGTGCCATTTCCTCTTGTTCCTGCTATGGATGCTGGGTTAGTATTCATGACTTTGTTAGGAACAGATGGTTAGAGACCCTGAACGCCTGATGCTGTGATGAAACATTCATACCACTTCCTGTGGGATTTAAGCCCTTTACTCGGGGGGGTGTGTAGGTATCGTGGGCTATTACCCTGTGTTGTGTGACACCCTGTCACCAGTATTCCCCGTTCCCCTTGACAGAAAGACGATCCTGGTAAAGGTTGAGTGCAACATTCACTATTTATTGCACAGTTGGTCTTGTCCAGTCCTATAAAAGTCTGTTGTCCTCCTGCAACGCGGACTCAGTCACCCCTTAGAGAGAATGGCAACATTCACTGTGTGTGTTGATGCAACAGCTGGCATACAGGGAATCTATGAGGACGGTGCTTTGCATTTAGTTCAGACGGCTGAAAGTAAAAGTCAATGGTCTTCATTATGAAATCCTCGGGAGTTGAATTTACATTTGTAAACTGGTGTTTATCTCTAGTTTCTTTTTCTTTAAATCAAACATTTTGTGCTGTTCCTAAACCAACAAGTGAACTCCCACCCTTAGATGACTTTAAGAATTCTTAAGTTGTAGTGCAAATTTGAAATCAAAGACAAAAACACAAACATAACCCATGAAAATTATAAGGCAACATTTATAAATATATAAAAAAAATAGTCATCCGGGAACTATCTTTGTTAGGAAAAAGGTACAAAAGTTTTGTCCTGCACGAGTGAGAGTGACATGTTTTTCAGTTCCTCAGCTGACTTTACTGCCTTATAGCCCAGCTGATGTAGAACCTTGTGACACGTGGCCTGCGTGTACTCCACCATGTCATAGGACAGTTTCAAGCGCCAGCTCTCGGCGTTGGCCGCTGAGTCCCTCACCGTACCGTACTTGTGTTTAGCCGACAGCTCGGTGCTGCCCCTAGTGTTGGTCTGTATCCATTCCTCCACACTCTTGTCCATCGGCAGACCCAGGAAGTCATATATCTCCATGGTCTTCAGCAGAGGGTTCCTGGACAGATCCTCGTAACGCACCAGCATATACTTCCCTTTGAGCCAGTGGGGGTGGCTGAGTCCTGTGGACACAGAGCCGAGGAAGTCCTCACAAACCACCGTCAGCTGGCTGAGGTCCAGGTTGTAGGGCCTCCGCCCTGTGGCCCTCCAGATCCTCCACAGACGGTAGGTGTCCCGGAAAGTCTCGATCCGCGACGACAGGATCCCGCGAGGGTCGCGCACCAACTGGATAACCTTGATGTTCAGCCGAGGATCCTCCACCAGCGCCCGCAGGTCCCCGATCTCCGGCACACGCACAACCTTGATCGCCACATGGCGCTTCTCGCGGCAGGCATCGGCCGCCAGGGTCATGTTGAGGGAGGCACACTTCTTGACGCAGTCACCCTCCTCTACATTGGCGTCGGTGGGTCCAAAGGCATCACACACGGGCAGCGAGCATAGCGCCCGGCTGGCCCCTCTACGGAACAGCTTGTCCGTGGTGTGGTTGGCCGGCGCCGGCTTAATGTAACTCTCTAGGAAGTAGAGGTCACAGCCGTAGAGGCTCCGCAGGAGATCGCGACTGGCACCCAGCATCACCCTGCGGTCGGCTGCGTTGCGGCTGTGAGATAGCCGAGGGATCAGAGTGGTCTGGACATGGTAGAGGGGCTCGAATAGGTAGAAGATGTCAGCATGCTGGTTGAGCAGCTGGCCCACGAAGGAGGAGCCGCTGCGCGTTGTAGCCAGCACCATGATGTGGGTCTTACGGGAGGCGTTGAAGCTGAAGTAGGGGTACTCGTCGCAGCCGGCCCGCCCCTCTATGGGGGACTCTGTCTCGGGGCCTCCCAGGAGGCCACAGTTCTGGGGGCTTGGCACGGGGCAGAGCTGGAAGGGCTTGGAGGTGAGAGTCCGGATGGCGGTGTACTGGATGGCGATGGAGGCCAAGGCCAGCAGGATCACTGCCTTCCAGGAACATTGCATGGCTGGGCCACTTCATTGAGACGCCGGCGGTCAGAGACAAGTCATATACCTGAGGGGGAAGGAAATAATGGTTACACTAGAGAACAATGGAGTAACCCTGCTATTGATGCATATCATTGTACTATAGCCTCTCATAAAGAACTGAACTTGCAACAGTTGTTGTGAAGTGTATACAAGTTATGTAATGATGCATGCATCAAGTGTGAAGAGCCTCAGTTTGATGTGTCAGTGTAGTGTGTTCTGTGTCAGTGCAGTGTATTCTGTGTCAGTGCAGTGTGTTCTGTGTCAGTGTAGTGTATTCTGTGTCAGTGTAGTGTATTCTGTGTCAGTGTAGTGTATTCTGTGTCAGTGCAGTGTGTTCTGTGTCAGTGCAGTGTGTTCTGTGTCAGTGTAGTGTGTTCTGTGTCAGTGCAGTGTGTTCTGTGTCAGTGCAGTGTATTCTGTGTCAGTGTAGTGTATTCTGTGTCAGTGTAGTGTGTTCTGTGTCAGTGTAGTGTGTTCTGTGTCAGTGCAGTGTATTCTGTGTCAGTGTGTCAGTGTAGTGTATTCTGTGTCAGTGTGTGTTCTGTGTCAGTGTAGTGTATTCTGTGTCAGTGCAGTGTATTCTGTGTCAGTGCAGTGTATTCTGTGTCAGTGCAGTGTGTTCTGTGTCAGTGTAGTGTATTCTGTGTCAGTGTAGTGTATTCTGTGTCAGTGTAGTGTATTCTGTGTCAGTGCAGTGTGTTCTGTGTCAGTGTAGTGTGTTCTGTGTCAGTGTAGTGTATTCTGTGTCAGTGTAGTGTGTTCTGTGTCAGTGTAGTGTATTCTGTGTCAGTGTAGTGTGTTCTGTGTCAGTGTAGTGTATTCTGTGTCAGTGTAGTGTATTCTGTGTCAGTGTAGTGTATTCTGTGTCAGTGTAGTGTATTCTGTGTCAGTGCAGTGTATTCTGTGTCAGTGTAGTGTATTCTGTGTCAGTGTAGTGTGTTCTGTGCCTCTGCTTTCTATGTGACCTCCAGCGATGCGCCAGATGGCTTTCCCTCTGTTGTGGCTTGTTGCTTCTACTGAATAAGCTGATATCAAAAGTCTCTTATGTCCACTGAATGCTCAATCACTAATGTACCGTTAGTTCACCCTCCACTAATCTCTGCCCTAAAGGCAGGGGTTGAGAGAGAGAGAGAGAGAGAAAGAGACAGATAGAGAGAGGGAGAGAGACAGAGAGAGACAGAGAGAGAGAGAATCAAGTAGCCAGAAATATAAATCAAAATGAATTGTTTCTCTGACCAGCTAGCTTTTGTAGTTGAAATAGTATGTCTGTGTAGAGGTGAGTGCAGAATATCATTCACAAAGACATGTAAACCATCCACAGTAGCACAACGTTCTACGGTTTGAATTAATGTCATAAAAAGGGGGAATCCATAAAAAAATGAATTAACATGACAATTCAAAAGGCTTTGTGTGGCAGTGATACATTATGTAGGATAAATGCCTTTGTATTTCTGTACAAAACTGTGATCACTCTGAATGGTAGTCAGTCACTACAATCAGCATTCATCATCATCAGCTCAGGCTCCTCTTTCGGGGCGCTCAGTTCCGCTCTGATTCCACCTCAACCGAATTCACATTGTTACACTGGGAACTAAAACCCAAACGCTGAAAAATAAAATGCAACGACTTTATTCCAAACTATAGGCCAAAATTAACTTTGAAATATTAAAATATCACAATGCTCCCTCTATCCCATATCACTACAGAACAATAAGAAATGTAGGACATTAGATGTCAGCGAAATAAGTCCAATGAATGGTAGGCCTAAGCATCTATTTGTTTATTTATTTTTTCTGTAGATAGTGATACCTATAGCCCAGGTTATTCCTCTGACAGACACTTGAGCCCAATATCATAAGAAATCAGCACACGATAAAAGAGCATAGACTATTACAATTGTAACAACGCATTAAACACCGCTTTGCCACTATGTGGATGGAATAATTGCGCCACCTGTAGAAAAGTGATGTTTTAAACAGCATGCGACTGGCAAGTAATGTCTACCGACAGAGATAACGGTTTGTGTCCGTCTGTGCGCGCGGGGACGCAGGGTAAGCTTCTCCGATGCATATACGCTAAATATAAACATGTCATGCACCACAACCAACTAACCAAACATAATGGAAGGCATGGATTGAATATTTGTAAAACAATAACTTTATCCACACATTGGTACATGTTTTAAATGAACCCACCCTGCTGCAATTAGATCGCATAATATAATGGAAACACATTGAGCACGTCTGTTTCCACAGGACAGCCTAGTTACCTTATTGACGGCTGTGTTTAAGGACTGCCGTCAATCGCAAAGAAAAGTAGCAGCCGTGCGATTTTTCCAATCACAGACAACGGGTCTGGTTTCCACTAAAGCAGTATCCCCGGTACGCTCCTCGGCTTTGTCCCCGCTTCTGCCATCGGGATAGCGGAGGAATAAGAGGAATATTCTTGCGCAATAGATCCATGAGTATTCACACTTAAGAAACCATTTACAAAACAGAATAGTGTCGGGAAACACCCTACACGAAAAAAATGATTCAAATGAAAGATGTGGAACACCAGGAGCTTCGTGCGCTGCATCCGTCGCGCAGTCAGGTTTCTTTCAACTGATGCGAGGAGGCTGTGTGCGTGTGAGGTAGGCTACACACGGACTGAATGTCTGGACCACCCCCAAACGCTCCTCTCTCTGGCTCTCACGCTCACACTCACTCACTCACTCACTCAAATTCAAACGCAGACTTAGTCAGGTTTTTAACCCAACAAGAACACTTGTCAGAATGTACCCAATGGCCACAATTATCCTGTTATTGGCCCCCACTGGGCCTGTTGTTTATTTGGATTAGTGTACGAGATTATTTCAGAAACTAGAGGAGATATTCGCTTTTCAAATAAGATATTAAGATGTTAAGTATATAGTATGTATAAGCTGGAAGTATAGGACTAAGCGTTGTTGTTCACTAGTTTACTCAATTAGGGGAGGGGTGGTAGGGTTAGAAAGTAATATAAAGGAAAATATATTTAAAACACATATGTGAATATATATGTATACATACATACATACATACATACATACATACATACATACATACATACATACATACATACATACATACATACATACATACATACATACATACATACATACATACATACATACATACATACATACATACATACATACATATATATATATATATACAGTAGAGGTCAAAAGTCTGGACACACCTACTCATTCCAGGGTATTTCTTTATTTGGACTTTTTTCTACATTGTAGAATGATAGTGAAGACATGCAAACTATGAAATAACACATATGGAATCATGTTGTAACCAAAAAAGTGTTAAACAAATCAAAATACATGACATTTTTTAGATTCTTCAAATAGCCAACCTTTGCCTTGATGACAGCTGTCATGCCCTGACCATAGAGAGCCCTTGTTTCTCTATGGTGTAGTAGGTCAGGGCGTGACTAGGGGGTGTTCTAGTTTAAATGTTCTATGTTGGTGTTTTGTATGGTTCCAAATTAGAGGCAGCTGGTAATCGTTGCCTCTAATTGGGGATCATATTTATGTAGCCATTTTCCCCACCTGTGTTTGTGGGATATTGTTTTGTGTTTGTGCATGTGCACCACTTCTTCACGTTGTTATTGGTTCATTGTTTTTGTTTAAAGTTTCACCGAAATAAAGATGTGGAACTTCAATCAACGCTGCGCCTTGGTTCGCTCATTACGACGATCGTGACAACAGCTTTGCACACTCTTGGCTTTCTCTCAACCAGCTTCATGAGGTAGTCAACTGGAATGCATTTCAATAACAGATGTGCCTTACTAAAAGTTGATTTGTGGAATTCCTTTCCTTCTTAATGTGTTTGAACCAATCAATTGTGTTGTGACAAGGTATGGGTGATATACAGAAGATAGCCCTATTTGGTAAAAGACCAAATAGTCCATATTGTGGCAAGTCCATATTGTGGCAAGAACAGCTCAAATAAGCAAATAGAAATGACAGTCCATCATTACTTTAAGACATGAAGGTCAGTCAATGCGGAAAATGTCAAGAACTTTGAAAGTTTCTTCAAGTTCAGTCGCAAAAACCATCAAGCGCTATGATGAAACTGGCTCTCATGAGGATCGCCACAGGAAAGGAAGACCCAGAGTTAACTCTGCTGCAGGGGATAAGTTCATTAGAGTTACCAGCCTCAGAAATTCTAACCCAAATAAATGCTTCACAGAGTTCAAATAACAGACCCATCTCAACATAAACTGTTCAGACAAGACTGCATGAATCAGGCCTTCATAGTTGAATTGCTGCAAAGAAACAACTACTAAAGGACACCAATATTAAGAAGAGACTTGCTTGGGCCAAGAAACACGAGCAATGGACATTAGACCGGTGGAAATCTGTTGTTTGGTCTGAAGAGCCCAAATTTGCAAGTTTTTGTTCCATCCGCTGTATCTTTGTGAGATGCAGAGTAGGTGAACGGATGATCTCCACATGTGTGGTTCCCACCGTGAAGCACGGAGGAGGTGTGATGGTGTAGGGGTGCTTTGCTGGTGACACTGTCAGTGATTTATTTAGAATGTAAGGCACACTTAACCAGCATGGCTACCACGGCATTCTGCAGCAATACTCCATCACATTTGGTTTGCGCTTAGTGGGACTATCATTTGTTTTTCAACAGGACAATGACCCAACACACCTCCAGGCTGTGTAAGGGATATTTGACCAAGATGGAGAGTGATGCAGTACTGCATCAGATGACCTGGCCTCCACATCACCTGACCTGAACCCAATTGAGATGGTGTGGGATGAGTTGGACCACAAAGTGAAGGAAAAGCAGCCAACAAGTGCTCAGCATATGTGGGAACGTCTTCAAAACTTTTGGAAAAGCATTCCAGGTGAAGCTGGTTGAGAGACTGCCAAGAGTGTGCAAAGCTGTCATGAAGGCAAAGGGTGGCTACTTAAGGAATCTAAAATAGTCTCAACGTTAACAGTGAAGGGGCAAGTCCGGGATGCTGGCCTTTTAGGTAGAGTTGCAAAGAAAAAGCCATATCTCAGACTGACCAATAAAAAGCAAAAATTAAGAGGGGTAAAAGAACACAGACACTGGACAGAGGAACTCTGCCTAGAAGGCCAGCATCTCGGAGTCGCCTCTTCACTCTTGACATTGAGACTGGTGTTTTGCGGGTACTATTTAATGAAGTTGCCAGTTGAGGACTTGTGAGGTGTCTGTTTCTCAAATCAGACACTCTAATGTATGTGTCCTCTTTCTTAGTTGTGCGCCGGGGCCTCCCACTCCTCTTTCTATTCTGGTCAGAGCCAGTTTGCACTGTTCTGTGAAGGGAGTAGTACACAGCCGTAGTACACAGCTGTTTCCAGCTACACAGCCGTTTCCAGCTACGTTTCCAGCTTCATTTACAATATTAACAATATTAACAATGTCTACACTGTATTTCGGATAATTTTGATGTTATTATTTGCTTTTCTTTCAAAAACAAGGATATTTCTAAGTGACCCCAAACCTTTGAACGGTAGTGTGTATATATATATATATATATATTTGCCAAAAAATATTTTGGGGATTGGAAGTGATGCAGACAATTGCATTGATGGAAGCTACAATCTATCTGCATTTTTAAAGCTGATTTACCCCTAAACATTTTTTTATAGATATTTAGATGTTAAAATCGTATTTTAATATTTTGTTTTTAATTGTATATGGTACTTCTGATGCATGGATTCCCACAGTGACTTCACATATTAACATTTTGTTTAAGGTGCCATTTTATTTATGCAATCCAAAAACATGTTTGACTGTTTCGGTTTGTGACTGGCACTCAATTAACATGTAAAGGCTTCCTAAATATGGAGGCAAATGGTTTAGTAGAATCATTGACTTACACCTACAATGTCTCCTGCAACTCTCACACATTACAGAGGGCTAAACTACATCTGATAGGTTACATCTGCCCGAATAGCCTGGGTGTCGGTCTGTTTCTGCTCTCTTGCCAACTCCGTGAAATTGTCACACCAAACAGGCAAAAGCACAATCACATCTGTGTCCAGACTACTGCCTCAAAGCCTGATGGTAGCAGGTCATTTCAGATCACCAGGAATCTGACCTTTGAGATGCACTTTAAATTCAAGTCACTGAAAAATAGGTAGTCCTAAAGCTTTTCATATTGGGGGATACGGGTTTGGATTTCGAGCTGTAGCAGGAATGTTACCGTTTCTCCTCAAACCGGGCCGGTGTCAGCACTATACCGCCTAGAGCTCTGCATCTCCAAGAGGGAGACTCTCTAGGGGATTAACAACCCAGATATTGATAGGAGAGTGGGTGGGCTCATAATAAACATGAAACGAGCCAGTGTTACCTCGGAGATCAGTTCAGGATACACAGCACAGGGATGTTAAATATAAAATAACCCAAATTATTTTCACTCTGCAATATGGCTAACAGTCACACCCACCCACACTGCATATTAACTACACACACACACACACACACACACACACACACACACACACACACACACACACACACACACACACACACACACACACACACACACACACACACACACACACACACAGTCAACTTACCTCGTAAATTTAGGGTTCATTAATTAAATCATAGAGATGTATCAGGAATCAAGGTAAGACCCAAGTACAGACTGTGTGAAGTAACACCGTTTATTGTAACAACAGGGGCAGGCAAACGACAGGTCAAGGCAGGCAGGGGTCGATAATCCAGAGCAGAGGCCAAGGTACAGAACGCCAGGCAGGCTCAGGGACAGGTCAGGCAGAGGTTGATAATCCAGAAGTTGAGCAAAGGTAAAGGATGGCAGGCGGGTACAGGGTCAGGACAGGCAAAGTTCAAAAACCAGGAGGACGAGAAAAAGAGAGACTGGGTAAACCAGGAGCTGAGACAAAAGGCTGGTAGGTTTGAACAAACAAGATGAACTGGCAACAGACAAACAGACAACACAGATATAAATACACAGGGGATAATGGGGAAGATGGGTGACACCTGGAGGGAGGTGGAGACAAGCACAAGGACAGGTGAAACAGATCAGGGCGTGACAAGATGGGGGTCATTCAACAATCATGTGAACCGCTATTGTTGAACACAGAGTGAATCCATACCACTTATTTCACTCCCTGGTTTATTTCTGCTTGCCATAACAAAGGGCTTGAATACTGAATGGCTGAAGACATTTCAGCTTAGCATTTTTGTATTAATTCTGACAACGTTCAACAAACAATATTCCACTTTGACATTATGGGGTATTGTGTGTAGATCAGTGACTCAGAAGCCACCATTTGACATTCAACATTAATGTTGAAAAAGAAGGAGTGTATATACTTTCTGAAGGCACTGTATGTTTTGTAATATTTGAGGTGGTTAAGCACGAGGGTTAGTAATCCCAGGAAGTGTGGATAGCCTATGTCTAGTGGCCACATTGACAATTATTATAAATCTTGTAAGCAGCGTTATGCCAAGGTGGCAAATGGTTATTTATGTAGGTTTTTCCTGCCTATTATCTTGCGTTGAGATTCCTACTTGTCTCATGTTGGGTTTTGGTCTGTGTTGTGTAGCCTTTCTGATGTTTTATGGAAGACTGCCTCGTGAAAAGGAACAACCAACACTCTTGTCAAACATTGGATTCTTCAACTCTGCCGTCATGGTGACATTCCTGAGAGTCTATTCAAAATTGTTTGTCAAGGCCGTCGCTGTCCTCCATGTATCACTGTCTATCTGTCCATCCATCTAGCTGTTTTTTGACTGGGCAAGCCATACTCATACCAAAACAAATCTTTATTGTCCTCGTATGAGGCCATCACCTCTTAAATGTTCTCACAAAAACGATTATCCAAATAAAACCATTTGTCATTGAAGGAAAAATAGATTTTCTGAACCAAAGCAACCCTGTTCGTGTTGGCTGAAATATCTGATACTTCACATGCCAGAATGGGCAGATGGAGCGAGATAAAGAGAGAGAGAATGGCAGCTAAAAAAATGTGATAACGACTGAAAATGTTTTTGAGAGGAATCCTGAGAGGAATCCTGAGAGGTATCCTGAGAGGAATCCTGAGAGGTATCCTGAGTGGTATCCTGAGAGGAATCCTGAGAGGAATCCTGAGAGGTATCCTGAGAGGTTTCCTGAGAGGAATCCTGAGAGGTATATCCTGAGAGGTAGAGAGGTATCCTGAGAGGTATCCTGAGAGGTATCCTGAGAGGAATCCTGAGAGGTATCCTGAGAGGTATCCTGAGAGGTATCCTGAGAGGAATCCTGAGAGGTATCCTGAGAGGTATCCTGAGAGGAATCCTGAGAGGTATCCTGAGAGGTATCCTGAGAGGTATCCTGAGAGGTTTCCTGAGAGGTATCCTAAGAGGTTTCCTGAGAGGTATCCTGAGAGGAATCCTGAGAGGTATCCTGAGAGGTTTTCCTGAGAGGAATCCTGAGAGGTATATCCTGAGAGGTATCCTGAGAGGAATCCTGAGAGGTATATCCTGAGAGGTTTCCTGAGAGGTATCCTGAGAGGAATCCTGAGAGGTATCCTGAGAGGAATCCTGAGAGGTATCATGAGAGGTATCCTGAGAGGTATCCTGAGAGGAATCCTGAGAGGAATCCTGAGAGGTATCCTGAGAGGTATGCTGAGAGGTATCCTGAGAGGTTTCCTGAGAGGTATCCTGAGAGGTATCCTGAGAGGTATCCTGAGAGGTATATCCTGAGAGGTATCCTGAGAGGTTTCCTGAGAGGAATCCTGAGAGGAATCCTGAGAGGTATCCTGAGAGGTATCCTGAGAGGTATCCTGAGAGGTATCCTGAGAGGTATCCTGAGAGGTATCCTGAGAGGTATCCTGAGAGGTATCCTGAGAGGTTTCCTGTCAGCTTTTTTTTTTTCTGGCGATGAACACATCAAAGGCTGGAGAGGTTTTACTACGAAATTAAACACATAATGTGAAAAGCATGGGGGAGTGTACACAGATTAAATCCTCCTTTATCAAACAGAGAATGTGAAAAGCATGGGGGGGGGGAATATTCTGTGAATATATCCTCTTTTTTATTGAATTTGGGGTAATATTAGTCAATTAGTTTGGAATGCATTTGTTGAAAATTCAATAAACATAGATTTGAAAAGAAGAGGTACTAATCATTATACTATGATTAGCGATATCTGTATGATACTTGATTTTCTTCTCAATATTGAATGTTGCCTTGAATGTTTTTAAATCACGAGTACTAGTCCACTCTTTTTTTTTGTTGCTTTATTCACAAGAAAACGTTTACAAATGGCAGTCAACTGCACACTAACCCGTTGGGTGAGATGTATCACTGTGGCTTCAACTTCTCAACATTACCAGACAAGCTTACATATCGCTATGTTCACTGTTGTAGTAATGACCTTTGCATAAACTGTTCAACCTGCTGGCCATGATCCCTGCCTGGGCTAACAACAAATCAATCCCCCCCATTAAACCATATAGGTTTCATGGCATTTCGCTCCATGTCTACGTTCACAATGTTGAATGGATATACTTTGGTTGATGCTTCCTGTGGTAGATGTGCTATTGTTGTAACCTTGGAGATGAAAGGCTCTTGGATGTGTTTACTGTGGGGCTTTTGGGAGGCCATTGTTGTTGTGGACAGACAGTCCTGATTGTCTAGCCCGTCTCCAGAGCCCCATGTCAATAAGCCCAGCTTGTGAAGCCATGTCAGGGGAGACGTCGCGTTATTGGAAGGCCAGCATCTGCTGCAGCGCGATAGCCTCGTTATCGGCCAACGTTATTCTGCTTGAACATGTTTTAGAAGGACGGGGCGCCAACAGGATGAAACGACACGCTGACTGATTGTTGTTGTTTTCTCCCTTCTTCTCTTTCCCCCATGCTGTTATAAGCACTTGGCGACAGTTTAGCGAGTCGTTTTACGTCTGGAAGTTTCATTCACAGCTTGAACAAGGCACACAAGGATTTGGAGGGATTTGCTTTAGTCTTATTTGTGACAGGAAGGGGAAAACAGAGAGTGAGAGAAGGATCACCTGAAACCTGAGTGAGGGGAAAACAGAGAGTGAGGGAAGGATCACCTGAAACCTGAGTGAGGGGAAAACAGAGAGTGAGGGAAGGATCACCTGAAACCTGAGTGAGGGGAAAACAGAGAGTGAGAGAAGGATCACCTGAAACCTGAGTGAGGGGAAAACAGAGAGTGAGAGAAGGATCACCTGAAACCTGAGTGAGGGGAAAACAGAGAGTGAGAGAAGGATCACCTGAAACCTGAGTGAGGGGAAAACAGAGAAGGATCACCTGAAACCTGAGTGAGGGGAAAACAGAGAGTGAGGAAGGATCACCTGAACAGAGAACAAGGGAGAGAAGGATCACCTGAAACCTGTGTGAGGGAAAACAGAGAGTGAGGGAAGGATTACCTGAAACCTGAGTGAGGGGAAAACAGAGAGTGAGAGAAGGATCACCTGAAACCTGAGTGAGGGGAAAACAGAGAACAAGGAGGGGATCAAAACCAAGGGAGAGAAGGATCACCTGAAACCTGTGTGAGGGGAAAACAGAGAACAAGGGAGAGAAGGATCACCTGAAACCTGAGTGAGGGGAAAACAGAGAGTGAGGGAAGGATCACCTGAAACCTGTGTGAGGGGAAAACAGAGAGTGAGAGAAGGATCACCTGAAACCTGTGTGAGGGGAAAACAGAGAGTGAGGGAAGGATCACCTGAAACCTGAGTGAGGGGAAAACAGAGAGTGAATGAACAGAGAGTGATGAAATACAGTATTTAATAACGTTTTGCCCCAGCACAGGGAAGACTAATGGGTCAATTTAAACAAACTGCAGATGTTTCACACTTACAGACATTAAGTCATCCTTTTTACATCCTTAGTTCAGGAAAGTATCAGTAGAAATATTTGTTACAATTTAAAAACCTCTTAAATGCAACTGCATCTAATGTAATCTATGTAATTCTTGAAGTAATTATTTGTCATGAGGGCCATAAGCAATAACTAGTAATGCTGCATACTCAAAGAAAGGTTGAAATCTCACATTTATTTGTAGAAATTGCTGAGCTGTAGTAGGGTAGGGTAGCCTGGTGGTTAGAGCATTGGACTAGTAACCGGAAGGTTGCAAGTTCAAATCCCCAAGCTGACAAGGTACAAATCTGTCATTCTGCACCTGAACAGGCAGTTAACCCACAGGCTGTCATTGAAAATAAGAATTTGTTCTTAACTGACTTAGTAAAATAAAGCTAAAATAAAAAAGTCACTTCTGAGGACACAAGATGTGCAGGGGTATGAGGTCATTGAGGGAGATACACTACAAGTCGAGGACACACCTTCTCATTCAAGGATTTTTCTTCATTTTCACTATTTTCTACATTGTAGAATAATAGTGAAGACATCAACACTATGAAATAACACATGGAATCATGTAGTAACCAAACAAAAAAAAGTGTTAAACAAATCAAAATAACAATAATAATAATAACAGATGTGCCTTGCTAAAAGTTGATTTGTGGAATTCCTTTCCTTCTTAATGTGTTTGAACCAATCAATTGTGTTGTGACAAGGTATGGGTGATATACAGAAGATAGCCCTATTTGGTAAAAGACCAAATAGTCCATATTGTGGCAAGAACAGCTCAAATAAGCAAAGAGAAATGACAGTCCATCATTACTTTAAGACATGAAGGTCAGTCAATGCGGAAAATGTCAAGAACTTTGAAAGTTTCTTCAAGTTCAGTCGCAAAAACCATCAAGCGCTATGATGAAACTGGCTCTCATGAGGACCGCCACAGGAAAGGAAGACCCAGAGTTACCTCTGCTGCAGAGGATAAGTTCATTAGAGTTACCAGCCTCAGAAATTCAAACCCAAATAAATGCTTCACAGAGTTTAGGTAACAGACACATCTCAACATAAACTGTTCAGAGGAGACTGTGTGAATCAGGCCTTTATGGTCGAATTACTGCAAAGAAACCTCTACTAAAGGACACCAATTAGAAGAGACTTGCTTGGTCCAAGAATCACGAGCAATGGACATTAGACCGGTGAAATCAGATAGGTAAAACAGTAGCAGCAGCGTATGTGATGAGTCTAAAGAGTTAGTGCAAAAAGGATCAATGCAGATAGTTAAATAATTAACCAATAGCTACCCGGACTAACTATTTAGCAGTCTATGGCTTGGGGGTAAAAGCTGTTTAGGATCCTGTTGGTTCTAGACTTGGTGATTTGGTGCCGCTTGCCATGCAGTAGCAGAGAACAGTCTATGATTTGGGTGGCTGTAGTCTGACTATTTTTAGGGCTCTCCCTTATATAGTACAACATGTTTGTGAAGCATCTATGTATGCATTATCATTGGTTAATAAGGGGCTTATAAGATGGACTTTGAATAATTAACAAAATATCATACACTGAACAGGGATTGGCTCATGTCTGTAAACCATCCGCAGTTCCTTCCATCTCTGCATCCTCTATGCTGAATGTGACCTGGAACATCTCTCATATTCACACACTGACAGGCTTCCACCAATAATACTGTAAGCCCCTTAGACTGCTTCAGATTCCAACCAGGCCTTTGCCCTTGGGATCTTCTTTGTACACTAAACCCACAGAGCTTTGTATGTCACCCTGCTGCACAGTCGTCTCTGTCAAAGGTCTCTCAAATCAAATGCACTGCATATCCTCCTCTACACACGCATATGACTGGGTTGGATTCTGTGTCTTGATGAACAACTTTGTAATCTTTTCAAAAAACAACAATATGGGAGTCTACTCCCACCTGTGAAAATATTTCAAATTGTGTGTGTGCGCGCGTGCGTGCGTGTGTGTGTGTGAGCCCATTTCAACTGAACAACTACAAATGCTGTTGATGAATGCTATCGCTGATAGAAACATGTCTTGGCCACCTTAAGAGAATTATTGGATTCCTGTTTCTGTTGTCCTGCACAGCTGTAATTTCCACTCAAGTATAGGTGAGCACCATTGTGAGGCAGAAGGCAATGCCAAGATGAAACTATCCAGGTCGATAGAGGAAGAGGTGGGGGGGGGGGCTCTTGTCAGGTGACAGAGGGATATTGGTTGGGGGTTGAAACCTTTTTGTTGAGTGGAGCCAGACCATGGTGAATAGACAACCTAGACACCACTGGACTGAATCATAAATAAGGACTCTAACTGCTTTTCAAGTGTTAAGGTTAAGGCAAGGTCAAGTTAAAACAAGATATGTAGAGTACATTTGAACGGATATGCCATTGGGTTTCTTTTCATTTAACTATGTAAATATTATTTCATTGAATCCATGATTTCCGACCTACTTGCGGAGAAAGATGAATGTTCAACCTCATCCTGGTCTCCATTAAATATGGCCTTCTGCTCTGTATCGTGACCAGTGGTGATTTCAGCATGTACATCTTGGTGGGGGAAAACAAAACAATGTAGGATGCATGTCAGCAAAGCCACTACACAACACAACACAATACATGAACTGCACTATAACAGTGACAAATGGCGCCCACAAACTGTTAGGGCCTATATAAAGATGTCCCAACAGCAAGAGTCCCAACAGCAGTCCCAACACCTTACCACTGCTACACCTGGCTATCAGCGGAGCCTTGTCTGGCAGCGAAACAGTTCATTCAGCCTCAATAACTGCCTTTAAAAAAACATAGCTGATATGGCTGAATTGCTTAAACAAATGTGGTTTCTACCAACAATTGAGATATACAAACTATGGCAAAAGGGGATGACAAGCAGATAAGAGGCAATCCGTAATTTCGATTAAGACATTAATGAGCAAGCTATGATGGTTGTAGTAAATGTAACTCTTTATTTAGCAATTCTGAAATGTACACGACAACATTCAGAACATGTGCCACTCTTACAGTGTTCTCCCTGTACACCAAGTCAGAACCGTAGGATAAATAAAAGGGGCACATAAGCAGACAATGAAAGCTCTTACAATATTCTATGATTACATTTCCATAAAACAGGTTGTAGGCTACATGTGCACCACCAAGTCAGAACTGTAGGTGAAATTAAGAGGGGAAAATAGACCAAATGATTAGGTGGTGAGGCACATGGACTACTAACAGCTTACTACACAACATACACTTAGTATTACTTAGTTTAGCTACAGTTTACATATCTCCCTGGCATATTACATCATTATTGCAGCAGCATACAATACATTTTTGGACTTACCTTGTAGTGCTCTACTCACTTGAACAGGAAGGTGGCACAGCGGTCCTTTGTGGGCAAATTTTGTTATCAAACTTTGTCATCAAAGTCTGGCATTTTCTGGATTTATGGTGCTTTCAAGACAACTGGGATCTCTGAAAAAAGGATGACTCATGATGACGTCAGTGATCTTCAGGTTGCAGCTCTACAAAGAGGCCCGAGTTCCGGATTTACAATTCCGAGTTGGATGACCGTTGAAAACATATTTTCCCAGTCAGAGCAAATATTTTCCTGAGTTCCCAGTTGTCTTGAAAGCCCCATAAATCCAGAGAATGCCACTGAAGATTTCACAGTTCCTAGTTAACAGTTGTTTGGAGCGAGGCACAAATCCTGCTTCATTGACAGCATGGCCAATGTTTCATGTTTATAATTCTAAACTTGGAAAAGAGACCCTTAATCTCAGATTTGGGACCACACAGCCACTCAATTGAATAGCAGGCTAGTGATTGCTTTGCAATGAATGCAGCAAACCACTCATTGTTGAATTTGCGATGTCCAACTTGTCGTGTAAATCAAATCAAATCAAATTTTGTAATGTTTATGTCCAATGGCCGATGAGCACCGATATGGTTTATCTATAATTTCTTGCCATTATTTATCTTCATATGACAAGGGTTAAAAAGGATTTGCCAGTAGATTGCCGACTTGATTCATAATGATGACTGCTAGCTAAGATTTTGAAAGTATGATGTTGACATGATCAGTCCAATCAAAGCTACTGTAGATATATAACATGATTTGACGTCATTTTATCTGTGGCCAATGACCTTGAGCCTTCTTGGATGGGCACTTCTAATGTAACTCTATGGCAGCACCCAAGGGGCTTGAATTTTCGAACTCTACCCTTAGACTTGGCGGTGACGTAGTGTCCCCATGAGTGACATTAGAGAACATTACCAACACCTACAGTATTTTCCACTGGCTGCCCCGCCACCACAGAAAGCACTGAGCTAGGCTGAAACACTTGCATTTTGGAGCTGCCTTACTCAAGAAAGCAATAAATAGACCATATTTGTATGAGGCTTATTATTTTCTTTACATTGTTTGCAAACTGATATGTGACACGTATTAATGCCAAAATAACATGCAAAACAGGCAAGCCCCCGACCTCAAAAAAAATGTTTTTAATAAAAATGAATGATGGGTCCCCACTGATCATGGCTAGCTTCTATTAGCTGGTGTCTCTTCTGTTTTATAATGCTGCTCAACATGTGCTGGCAAGGAAGCCACCCAGACATAATCTATAGTTACAGAGGTCACTATTGGGTGAAGAACTCCAATATTTTTCTGTGTTAGTCGCTTTGCAAGATACTAGTCCTCAGTCCTTCTCTGTCTGCTCCAGAGGTGGTCATCTGATAGCCTATCCTCCGCTAGGCTAACACCAAGCGACAGTCACAGGGCATTAGCCATAGCCGAGAGGAGCCTATCTCTAGCCCTTAACTTTAGCCTGATGCTAAGGTGTTGTGACACCGCCACAGCCAACCACTGGGATTCTGGGGCGCTTCTTCTTCTTTTGTTTTTGTTTAGTATGAAGTCTTTTGTCATCACATGACATGCCATGGAATTATCAAGGTTCAAGTTTCTCTGTTGCTTGAGGTTTGATACAAATTTGTAGATAATATTCACTTTCATTCTTACTAAGCGACCTGCAAATGAAAATGTTATGATTCATTCCCAAAGCTTCCATATGCTCTTACAGTATGCACGTTCAAATGACGTCATGTGAAGTAATGTGTATAGTGTGTATGTTATTGTGTGTTTGTGTGCATGTGTCTGTGTTTGTGTTGCTTCACAGTTCCCGCTGTTCCTTAATTGCATCAGTTACCTGATGTGGGATAGACTTCCATTATAGTCTGGAATAGACTGGCCTTATGTTGTACTGTGCGCCTCCTATAGTCTGTTCTGGACTTGGAGACTGTGAAGAGACCTCTGGTGGCACGTCTTGTGGGGTATGGATGGGTGTCTGAGCTGTGAGCCAGTAGTTCAAAGAGAGAGCTCGCTGCATTCAACATGTCACTACCTTCACAAATACAAGTAGTGATGAAGTCAATCTCTCCTCCACTTTGAGCCAGGAGAGATTGACATGCATATTATTAAAGTTAGCTCTCTGGGATACACAAAACTAGGGCCTGTAGGACGGGCTTCTCCCCATCTTAGCTACTGTTGTATCAATATGTTTTGACCATGACAGTTTACACTCCAGGGTTACTCCAAGAAGTGTAGTCACCTCAACAGCTCAGTTTCCACATGATTCATTACAAGACAATACACTGCTCAGAAAAATAAAGGGAACACTTAAACAACACAATGTAACTCCATGTCAATCACACTTCTGGGAAATCAAACTGTCCACTTAGGAAGCAACACTGATTGACAATAAATGTCACATGCTGTTGTGCAAATGGAATAGACAAACAGGTGGAAATTATAGGCAATTAACAAGACACCCCCAATAAAGGAGTGGTTCTGCAGGTGGTGACCACAGACCACTTCTCAGTTCCTATGCTTCCTGGCTGATGTTTTGGTCACTTTTGAATGCTGGCGGTGCTTTCACTCTAGTGGTAGCATGAGACGGAGTCTACAACCCACACAAGTGGCTCAGGTAGTGCAGCTCATCCAGGATGGCACATCAATGCGAGCTGTGGCAAGAAGATTTGCTGTGTCTGTCAGCGTAGTGTCCACAGCATGGAGGCGCTACCAGGAGACAGGCCAGTACATCAGAAGACGTGGAGGAGGCCGTAGGAGGGCAACAACCCAGCAGCAGGACCGCTACCTCCCCCTTTGTGCAAGGAGGAGCAGGAGGAGCACTGCCAGAGCCCTGCAAAATGACCTCCAGCAGGCCACAAATGTGCATGTGTCTGCTCAAACGGTCAGAAACAGACTTCATGAGGGTGGTATGAGGGCCCGACGTCCACAGGTGGGGGTTGGGCTTACAGCCCAACACCGTGCAGGACGTTTTTCATTTGCCAGAGAACACCGAGATTGGCAATTTCGCCACTGGCGCCCGGTGCTCTTCACAGATGAAAACAGGTTCACACTGAGCACACATGACAGACGTGACAGTCTGGAGACGCCGTGGAGAACGTTCTGCAGCCTGCAACATCCTCCAGCATGACCGGTTTGGCGGTGGGTCAGTCATGGTGTGGGGTGGCATTTCTTTGGGGGGCCGCACAGCCCTCCATGTGCTCGCCAGAGGTAGTCTGACTGCCATTAGGTACCGAGATGAGATCCTCAGACTCCTTGTGAGACCATATGCTGGTGCGGTTGGCCCTGGGTTCCTCCTAATGCAAGACAATGCTAGACCTCATGTGGCTGGAGTGTGTCAGCAGTTCCTGCAAGAGGAAGGCATTGATGCTCTGGACTGGCCTGCCCGTTCCCCAGACCTGAATCCAATTGTGCACATCTGGGACATCATGTCTCGCTCCATCCACCAACGCCACGTTGCACCACAGACTGTCCAGGAGTTGGCGGATGCTTTGGTCCAGGTCTGGGAGGAGATCCCTCAGGAGACCATCCGCCACCTCATCAGGAGCATGCCTAGGCATTGTAGGGAGGTCATACAGGCACGTGGAGGCCACACACACTACTGAGCCTCATTTTGACTTGTTTAAGGACATTACATCAAAGTTGGATCAGCCTGTAGTGTGGTTTTCCACTTTAATTTTGAGTGGGACTCCAAATCCAGGCCTCCATGGGTTGATAAATTTGATTTCCATTGATAATTTTTGTGTGATTTTTTTGTCAGCGCATTCAACTATGTAAAGACTAAAGTATTTAATAAGAATATTTAATTCATTCAGATCTAGGCTGTGTTATTTTAGTGTTCCCTTTATTTTTTTGAGCAGTGTAGTTGTTGACCTACCTACTGTCTGCCTTAATCCCAATTCAATCATATCAATCTGAAGGACAGTTATCTGAAATGATACCAGTTAGATGTACTTCAGATCATAATTAGCTGGATCTACTTAACAGATGGGATACGATATCAACTCATCAGACCACTGATGACCTCTGAAAAGGTCTGACAAACTTTGATTTCGCAATGAACTATTATTTTAAATTCACTCTGATACTTTGGCCAAGTATTGTTGGAATATACATTCCCTAATGCAGAGCACTGTTGCCAACCAGCCTCCCAGCCATCATAATGGAAAGAGTGATGTCCACCCAGACGAGAGCACTTCTTAATTTGATTATTCACTGATCCTAGTTCAGTTCGCTTGGTCAATACCAGGATAGTCAGTGGGTTAATGTGTGTACATGGCAAATATCCATCCATCATTCAATCAACATTTACTCCTGTCCATCTGCCTCGCTCAACGAGATCCCATCTTTCTTCAATTCCCTGATAACAACAACGTGCTCTTTAACAGTGTCAGAGTGAACTCACGAATGCATCCCCCTCTGGCTTTTCATCATCAGACCTGAGAACACTGTTCGTATGCTCACAGAGTTGACAGGTCCTCCCTTCCTGGAAAGGATCACAGTCCCCCATCACATGACACGGAAGTCCCCTCCCTCCATAGTCTACATAACATGACAATGCAGTACCCTCCCGCCATAGTCCCCATCACATGACAAGGCAGTCCCCTCCCTCCACAGTCCCCATCAAATGAAAAGGCAGTCCCCTCCCACCATAGTCCCCATCACATGTCAAGGCAGTCCCCTCCCTCCACAGTCCCCATCAACTGAAAAGGCAGTCCCCTCCCACCATAGTCCCCATCACATGACAAGGCAGTCCCCATCAAATGACAAGGCAGTCCCCTCCCTCCATAGTCCCCATCACATTGCAAGGCAGTCCCCATCACATGACAAGGCAGTCCCCTCCCCCCATAGTCCCCATCACATGACACGGAAGTCCCCTCCCTCCATAGTCCCCATAACATGACAATGTAGTCCCCTCCCGCCATAGTCCCCATCACATGACAAGGCAGACCCTATCACATGACAAGGCAGTCCCCTCCCTCCACAGTCCCCATCAAATGAAAAGGCAGTCCCCTCCCGCCATAGTCCCCATCACATGACAAGGCAGTCCCCTCCCTCCATAGTCTCCATCACATTGCAAGGCAATCTCCATCACATGACAAGGCAGTCCCCTCCCTCCATAGTCCCCATCACATGACAAGGCAGTCCCCTCCCTCCATAGTCCCCATCACATGAGAAGGCAGTCCCCATCACATGACAAGGCAGTCCCCATCACATGACAAGGCAGTCCCCATCACATGACAAGGCAGTCCCCATCCATGGCAAGGCAGTCCCCATCACATGACAAGGCAGTCCCCATCACATGACAAGGCAGTCCCCATCACATGACAAGGCAGTCCCCATCACATGACAAGGCAGTCCCCATCACATGACAAGGCAAGGCAGTCCCCATCACATGACAAGGCAGTCCCCATCACATGACAAGGCTTTCCCCCCCTTTCTCTTTCCCGTGACCCGACCTTACTGAAGCATCCAGCAGGGTTATAGCCCTCCCTGCCAAATCAAGCCTCCTGGTCCTGAGTAAGACAATCTCCTCCACCACTCCCCCCTTAAATTCCCACTAGCAGCCCCTCAGGCTTGGCGACCTGCCCCCCTAATCTCCCCACGTCTCCTTCCTTCTCCTACTCCCATGTGCCAACATCAGATTTCGGACCATGTGTCAGATCAGCCGAGTCTGTGACTTTTATCAGCATGTTCTCCAAAAACTGGGCAACGAACAAATGGGCCCTTTCAATCAGTGCGTTTACCTTAAGTATGGACTGACTAGCTGGTTGACTGACTATCTGGCTGACTAGCTGGCTGACTGACTGACTGGCTGACTAACTGACTGACTGAACTGACTGACTGACTGACTGACTGACTGGCTGACTAACTGACTGACTGGCTGACTAACTGACTGACTGATTGACTGGCTGACTAACTGACTGACTGACTGGCTGACTAGCTGGCTGACTGACTGGCTGACTGACTGGCTGACTAACTGACTGGCTGACTAACTGACTGACTGACTGACTGACTAACTGACTGACTGACTGACTGACTGGCTGGCTGACTGGCTGACTGACTAGCTGGTTGACTGACTAGGTGACTGGCTGGCTGACCAGCTGGCTGACTAGCTGGCTGACTAGCTGGCTGACTGACTGAGTGACTAGCTGGCTGACTAGCTGGCTGGCGGACTGACAAGCTGGCTGACTGACTGACTGACTAGCTGGCTGACTAGTTGGCTGGCTGACTGACTGACTAGCTGTTTGACTTACTGACTAACTGGCTGACTGACTGCCTAGCTGGCTGACTTAGTGACTAGCTGGCTGACTGGCTGGCTTTCTAGCTGGCTGACTGGCTGGCTTTCTAGCTGGCTGACTATCTGACTGACTGATGGGTTGTCAGCAGACAGAATATGGAAGCTGAGCTCACAGTAATAAACTCAGACACACAGCACCCTCTGCACCATGCAGTTTAAACCAGTGGAAAGAGGGTGATCCTTACAAAATGTGTGTGACACACCAGGGTTCAAGCCCAGGTCGCCTGTGTGCCGTAAACCTGTGTTAGCCTGTTGAGATTAAAACAAGGCATTAGCTATATGTGACAAACAGGGACTTCTGCCTTATCTCAGATAGAGGACATCCCCCATTCACCACAGAGTTAGAGGACATCCCCCATTCACCACAGAGTTAGAGGACATCCCCCATTCACCACAGAGTTAGAGGACATCCCCCCCATTCACCACAGACATCCCCCATTCACCACAGAAAACATTTTCCCCATTCACCACAGAGAGGACATCCCCCATTCACCACAGAGAGGACATCCCCATTCACCACAGAGTTAGAGGACATTCCCCATTCACCACAGAGTTAGAGGACATCCCCCATTCACCACAGACATAGAAAACATTTCCCCATTCACCACAGAGATATAGGACATTTTCCCCATTCACCACAGACAGAGGACATTTTCCCCATTCACCACAGAGATAGAGGATATCCCCCATTCACCACAGAGTTAGAGGACATCTCCCCATTCACCACAGAGATATAGGACATTTTCCCCATTCACCACAGACAGAGGACATTTTCCCCATTCACCACAGACAGAGGACATTTTCCCCATTCACCACAGACAGAGGACATTTTCCCCATTCACCACAGAGTTAGAGGACATCCCCCCCATTCACCACAGAGATATAGGACATTTTCCCCATTCACCACAGAGATAGAGGACATTTTCCCCATTCACCACAGAGTTAGAGGACATCCCCCCCATTCACCACAGAGATATAGGACATTTTCCCCATTCACCACAGAGTTAGAGGACATTCCCCCCCACATTCACCACAGAGATAGAGGACATCCCCCCACAGAGATAGAGGACATTTTCCCCATTCACCACAGAGATTCACCACAGAGGACATTTTTTTCCCCTTTCACCACAGACATAGAGAACATTTTCCCCATTCACCACAGAGTTAGAGGACATCCCCCATTCACCACAGACATAGAGGACATCCCCCATTCACCACAGAGATATAGGACATTTTCCCCATTCACCACAGAGTTAGAAGGACCCCATCCCCCCCCATTCACCACAGAGATAGAGGACATCCCCAGAGATAGAGAACATTTTCATTCACCACAGAGATAGAGGACATCCCCCATTCACCACAGAGATAGATTTTCCCCATTCACCACAGAAATAGAAGACATCCCCACATTCACCACAGAGATAGAGGACATCCCCCCCCATTCACCACAGAGAGAGAGCATAAGATATAATCATGGATATCATGAAGATGGGCTGGAAACGAGAGGGCACGTTTTCACTGATCTGTGTAATGCAGTGTTAGGAGAACAGGGTTCACTGATCTGTGTAATGCAGTGTTAGGAGAACAGGGTTCACTGATCTGTGTAATGCAGTGTTAGGAGAACAGGGTTCACTGATCTGTGTAATGCAGTGTTAGGAGAACAGGGTTCACTGATCTGTGTAATGCAGTGTTAGGAGAACAGGTTTCACTGATCTGTGTATGTTAGGAGAACAGGGTTCACTGATCTGTGTAATGCAGTGTTAGGAGAACAGGGTTCACTGATCTGTGTAATGCAGTGTTAGGAGAACAGGGTTCACTGATCTGTGTAATGCAGTGTTAGGAGAACAGGGTTCACTGATCTGTGTAATGCAGTGTTAGGAGAACAGGGTTCACTGATCTGTGTAATGCAGTGTTAGGAGAACAGGGTTCACTGATCTGTGTAATGCAGTGTTAGGAGAACAGGGTTCACTGATCTGTGTAATGCAGTGTTAGGAGAACAGGGTTCACTGATCTGTGTAATGCAGTGTTAGGAGAACAGGGTTCACTGATCTGTGTAATGCAGTGTTAGGAGAACAGGGTTCACTGATCTGTGTAATGCAGTGTTAGGAGAACAGGGTTCACTGATCTGTGTAATGCAGTGTTAGGAGAACAGGGTTCACTGATCTGTGTAATGCAGTGTTAGGAGAACAGGGTTCACTGATCTGTGGAATGCAGTGTTAGGAGAACAGGGTTCACTTATCTGTGGATCTGTGTAATGCAGTGTTAGGAGAACAGGGTTCACTGATCTGTGTAATGCAGTGTTAGGAGAACAGGGTTCACTGATCTGTGTAATGCAGTGTTAGGAGAACAGGGTTCACTGATCTGTGTAATGCAGTGTTAGGAGAACAGGGTTCACTGATCTGTGTAATGCAGTGTTAGGAGAACAGGGTTCACTGATCTGTGTAATGCAGTGTTAGGAGAACAGGTTTCACTGATCTGTGGAATGCAGTGTTAGGAGAACAGGGTTCTTAAAAGCCTGTGCTACCTCATCTGCCTTCTAACCCTAGTTACTACCAATTAGGAACATTCCATGTGTGTGTGTGTGTGTGTGTGTGTGTTTATAAGGCTAAGCTTCAGTGAACCATAGACAGATACTGCCAGGCCAACCTTTACAAACTATTAGCACAATGCAATTATTCTCCTTCACCCACAATAATCCATACACTATGCTACCGATGTGCATTCAACCCCCCCCATAAAATAAATAAATATAAACTTCTTCTCCAAAAGTCTGTCATATCTGCAGTTCACAGAAGCTGTGAATATGAATGAAGCAAATCCCTCAATTTGTGGCTAAGACCAATTAGCATTTTAAACCCAGTGCCAGCTATAGGCACAACAACAGCTTTCAATGTGTTTCATTTCTCACATGTTGGCTTTAATCCAGTGTGTTATAGGTTAAATCTCCTGTTTGTTTATGCCTGAGGGCACAGTGCATTTGAATGGAAATGGCCCCATGTCAAACTTATTTTTAATTGAGCTTTTATTTAACTGGGCAAGTCAGTTAACAACAAATTCTTATTTACAATGACGACCTACCCCGGCCAAACCCAGATGACACTGGGCCAATTGTGAGCCGCCCTATGGGACTCCCAATCACAGCCGGATGCCTGGATTCAAACCAGGGACTGTAGTGATGCCTCTTGCACTGAGATGCAGGACCTTAGACCACTGT
>NW_024609034.1:97500-100580 GCF_018296145.1 Oncorhynchus tshawytscha | reverse complement strand
TACAGCCATTGAACAAAAAACATGTCAGTAATGGATTATAAACATGACTGTTAATCTGTCTCTGGGGCTGGGTTCAATACCTCTATCTGGAGGCTGGTCACCTGTCTCTGGGGCTGGGTTCAATACCTCTATCTGGAGGCTGGTCATCTGTCTCTGGGTTCAATACCTCTATCTGGAGGCTGGTCACCTGTCTCTGGGGCTGGGTTCAATACCTCTATCTGGAGGCTGGTCATCTGTCTCTGGGGCAGGGTTCAATACCTCTATCTGGAGGCTGGTCATCTGTCTCTGGGTTCAATACCTCTATCTGGAGGCTGGTCATCTGTCTCTGGGGCTGGGTTCAATACCTCTATCTGGAGGCTGGTCATCTGTCTCTGGGGCTGGGTTCAATACCTCTATCTGGAGGCTGGTCATCTGTCTCTGGGGCTGGGTTCAATACCTCTATCTGGAGGCTGGTCATCTGTCTCTGGGGCTGGGTTCAATACCTCTATCTGGAGGCTGGTCATCTGTCTCTGGGGCTGGGTTCAATACCTCTATCTGGAGGCTGGTCATCTGTCTCTGGGGCAGGGTTCAATACCTCTATCTGGAGGCTGGTCATCTGTCTCTGGGTTCAATACCTCTATCTGGAGGCTGGTCACCTGTCTCTGGGGCTTGGTTCAATACCTCTATCTGGAGGCTGGTCATCTGTCTCTGGGTTCAATACCTCTATCTGGAGGCTGGTCACCTGTCTCTGGGGCTGGGTTCAATACCTCTATCTGGAGGCTGGTCATCTGTCTCTGGGGCTGGGTTCAATACCTCTATCTGGAGGCTGGTCATCTGTCTCTGCGACTGGGTTCAATACCTCTATCTGGAGGCCGGTCATCTGCCTCTGGGTTCAATACCTCTATCTGGAGGCTGGTCATTTGTCTCTGGGGCTGGGTTCAATACCTCTATCTGGAGGCCGGTCATCTGCCTCTGGGTTCAATACCTCTATCTGGAGGCTGGTCACCTGTCTCTGGGGCTTGGTTCAATACCTCTATCTGGAGGCTGGTCATCTGTCTCTGGGGCTGGGTTCAATACCTCTATCTGGAGGCTGGTCATCTGTCTCTGGGTTCAATACCTCTATCTGGAGGCTGGTCACCTGTCTCTGGGTTCAATACCTCTATCTGAAGGCTGGTCAACCTGGACCTGTCTACCTGGACCTGTCTAGATGGACCTGTCTACCTGGACCTGTCTACCTGGACCTGTCTACCTGGACCTGTCTAGATGGACCTGTCTACCTGGACCTGTCTAGATGGACCTGTATAGATGGACCTGTCTACCTGGACCTGTCTACCTGGACCTGTCTACCTGGACCTTTCTAGATGGACCTGTCTACCTGGACCTGTCTACCTGGACCTGTCTACCTGGACCTGTCTACCTGGACCTGTCTACCTGGACCTGTCCCTCCAGTCGGTTGACAGGTCCCTGGATCTCTCTAAAGCCATGGACCTGTCTAGGTGACAGGTCCTGTATCTCTCCTAAAGCCAGGACCTGTCCAGTAGGTGGACAGGTCCCTTTATCTCTCCTAAAGCCAGTGTCTCCTGGTCCAGTAGGTTGACAGGTCCTTTTATCTCTCCTAAACCTGTCTACCTGGACCTGTATAGATGGACCAGTGTGTACTCCGGTCCAGTAGGTTGACAGGTCCCTGTCTCCTAAAGCCAGTGTGTACCCGTCCAGTAGGTTGACAGGTCCCTTTATCTCTCCTAAAGCCATGTGTACCCGGTCCACACAGACCATTTACCTGCAGTGGACCTGACAGGTCCCTTTACCGTCCTGGAGCCTGTGTACTAGATCCACACTGACCATTTACCTGGAGGTTGACAGGTCCCTTTATCTCTCCTAAAGCCAGTGTGTACTCCGTCCAGTAGGTGGACAGGTCCCTTTATCTCTCCTAAAGCCAGTGTGTACTGGTCCAGTCGGTTGACAGGTCCTTTCTCTCCTAAAGCCAGTGTGTACTCAGGTCCAGTAGGTTGACAGGTCCCTTTATCCTCCTAAAGCCAGTGTGTACTCCGGTCCAGTAGGTTGACAGGTCCCCTTTATCGCTCCTAAAGCCAGTGTGTAATCCGGTCCAGTAGGTTGACAGGTCCCTTTATCTCTCCTAAAGCCAGTGTGTACTTAAGTCCAGTAGGTTGACAGGTCCCTTTATCTCTACTAAAGCCAGTGTGTACTCCGGTCCACACAGACCATTTACCTTGCAGTAGGTTGACAGGTCCCTTTATCTCTCCTAAAGCCAGTGTGTACTCCGGTCCAGTAGGTTGACAGGTCCCTTTATCTCTTCTAAAGCCAGTGTGTACTCCGGTCCAGTAGGTTGACAGGTCCCTTTATCTCTCCTAAAGCCAGTGTGTACTCCGGTCCAGTAGGTTGACAGGTCCCTTTATCTCTCCTAAAGCCAGTGTGTACTCCGGTCCACACAGACCATTTACCTTGCAGTAGGTTGACAGGTCCCTTTATCTCTCCTAAAGCCAGTGTGTACTCCGGTCCACACAGACCATTTACCTTGCAGTAGGTTGACAGGTCCCTTTATCTCTCCTAAAGCCAGTGTGTACTCCGGTCCACACAGACCATTTACCTTGCAGTAGGTTGACAGGTCCCTTTATCTCTCCTAAAGCCAGTGTGTACTCCGGTCCAGTAGGTTGACAGGTCCCTTTATCTCTCCTAAAGCCAGTGTGTACTCCGGTCCAGTCGGTTGACAGGTCCCTTTATCTCTCCTAAAGCCAGTGTGTACTCCGGTCCAGTAGGTTGACAGGTCCCTTTATCTCTCCTAAAGCCAGTGTGTACTCCGGTCCAGTAGGTTGACAGGTCCCTTTATCTCTCCTAAAGCCAGTGTGTACTCCGGTCCAGTAGGTTGACAGGTCCCTTTATCTCTCCTAAAGCCAGTGTGTACTCCGGTCCAGTCGGTTGACAGGTCCCTTTATCTCTCCTAAAGCCAGTGTGTACTCCGGTCCAGTAGGTTGACAGGTCCCTTTATCTCTCCTAAAGCCAGTGTGTACTTCGGTCCAGTAGGTTGACAGGTCCCTTTATCTCTCCTAAAGCCAGTGTGTACTCCGGTCCAGTAGGTTGAC
>NW_024609034.1:82500-92500 GCF_018296145.1 Oncorhynchus tshawytscha | reverse complement strand
GAAGTCAGGGTTTAGTATAATAACATCTAGGTGTAGTAGTCAGGGTCTAGTATAACAACATCTAGGTGTAGTAGTCAGGGTCTAGTATAACAACATCTAGGTGTAGTTTTAGTCAGGGTCAGGGTCAGTTATAAGTCATACATCTAGGTGTAGTAGTCAGGGTCTAGTATAATAGCATCTAGGTGTAGTTTGAAGTCAGGGTCTAGTATAATAACATCTAGGTGTAGTTTTAAGTCAGGGTCTAGTATAATAACATCTAGGTGTAGTAGTCAGGGTCTAGTATAATAACATCTAGGTGTAGTAGTCAGGGTCTAGTATAACAACATCTAGGTGTACTAGTCAGGGTCTAGTATAACAACATCTAGGTGTAGTAGTCAAGGTCTAGTATAATAACCTCTAGGTGTAGTAGTCAGGGTCTAGTATAACAACATCTAGGTGGGTCTAGTATAATAACATCTAGGTCTAGTTTGAAGTCTGGGTCTAGTATAATCACATCTACGTCTAGGTTGAAGTCTGGGTCTAGTATAACAACATCTAGGTCTAGTTTGAATATTTATTCTCTAGTTCTACTGTGTCTGTGCTCCCTGCCTGCACTCAATGCACACACACACACACACACACACACACACACACACACACACACACACACACACACACACACACACACACACACACACACACACACACACACACACACACACACACACACACACACACACACAGGCACAAGGTGAATCTGGCATTCTGTCAGAACAGGTGTCTGCAGCACCTGCCGTCTGTCAGTCTTGAATATTCTTTCTGATTCCGGAATACGTTAGAGTTCGACCTGAAACACCTCCACAGCTGCTGGCGGTCGGTGGGAGGGAGAGAGGGAGAGGATGAGGGACAGAGAGACGGAAGGAGAGAGGTAAAGAGAGAGTGAAAGAGGGAGAGAGAGGGAGAACGCATATGTCTATTTAAGAGAAAGTATGGAGGTGGTTTGGTGAACTTTGCTCACACGGGAGTAACCTTGTCTGAGACTTCAACATGCATGTTAGCTCACAGTGCTGAAGTCTAGGATACAGCTCATTGAGCTAACACTGTTTTAGGCTTTAGTTTATTGAGCTAACACAGTTTTAGGGAGCTAACACTGTTTTAGGCTTTTGCTTATTGAGCTAACACAGTCTTAGGCTTTTGCTTATTGAGCTAACACAGTCTTAGGGAGCTAACTCAGTCTTAGGCTTTTGCTTATTGAGCTAACACAGTCTTAGGGAGCTAACACAGTCTTAGGCTTTTGCTTATTGAGCTAACACAGTCTTAGGGAGCTAACACAGTCTTAGGCTTTTGCTTATTGAGCTAACACAGTCTTAGGGAGCTAACACAGTCTTAGGCTTTTGCTTACTGAGCTAACACAGTCTTAGGCTTTATCTTATTGAGCTAACACAGTCTTAGGATATAGGGGCTAGGATTACTGATATAGGGACTAGGATTACTGATATAGGGACTAGGATTACTGATATAGGGGCTAGGATTACTGATATAGGGGCTAGGATTACTGATATAGGGACTAGGATTACTGATATAGGGGCTAGGATTACTGATATGTAGGCCAGGATTACTGATATACTGATATAGGGGCTAGGATTACTGATATAGGGATTGGATTACTGATATAGGGACTAGGATTACTGATATAGGGACTAGGATTACTGAAATAGTGACTAGGATTACTGATATAGGGACTGGGATTACAGATATACTGATATAGGGACTAGGATTACTGATATAGGGACTAGGATTACTGATATAGGGACTAGGATTACTGATATAGGGGCTAGGATTACTGATATAGGGGCAAGGATTACTGATATAGGGGTTTACTGATATAGGGGCTAGGATTACTGATATAGGGGCTAGGATTACTGTTATAGGGGTTTACTGATATAGGGGCTAGGATTACTGATATAGGGGCTAGGATTACTGATATAGGGGATAGGGTTACTGATATACTGATATAGGGGCTAGGATTACTGATATAGGGACTAGGATTACTGATAAAGGGGCTAGGATTACTGATATAGGGGATAGGGTTACTGATATACTGATATAGGGGCTAGGATTACTGATATAGGGACTAGGATTACTGATATAGGGGCTAGGATTACCGATGCAGGGGTAGGATTACTGATATAGGGATTGGATTACTGATATAGGGACTAGAATTACTGATATAGGGGCTAGGATTACTGATATAGGGACTAGGATTACTGATATAGGGATTTACTGATATTGGGACTAGGATTACTGATGTAGGGGCTAGAATTACTGATATAGGGGCTAGGATTACTGATATAGGGGCTAGGATTACTGATATAGGGGCTAGGGTTACTGATATAGGGGCTAGAATTACTGATATAGGGGCTAGGATTACTGATATACGGGCTAGGATTACTGATATAGGGACTAGGATTACTGATATACTGATATAGGGACTAGTATTACTGATATAGGTGCTAGGATTACTGATATAGGGGTTTACTGATACAGGGGCAAGGATTACTGATATAGGGGCTAGGATTACTGATATAGGGACTAGGATTACTGAAATAGTGACTAGGATTACTGATATAGGGACTAGGATTACAGATATACTGATATAGGGACTAGGATTACTGATATAGGGACTAGGATTACTGATATACTGATATAGGGACTAGGATTACTGATATAGGGGCAAGGATTACTGATATAGGGGTTTACTGATATAGGGGCTAGGATTACTGATATAGGGGCAAGGATTACTGATATAGGGGTTTACTGATATAGGGACGCTGAGGGGCTTTACTGATATAGGGCTAGGATTACTGATATAGGGGGATTACTGATATACTAGGGTTACTGATATAGGGGCTAGGATTACTGATATAGGGGCTAGGGTTACTGATATAGGGGCTGATATAGGGGCTAGGATTACTGATATAGGGGAGGATTACTGGGTTACTGATATACTGATATAGGGGCTAGGATTACTGATATAGGGGATTACTGATATAGGGCTTTACTGATATAGGGGCTAGGATTACTGATATACTGATATAGGGGCTAGGATTACTGATATAGGGGATAGGGTTACTGATATAGGGGATAGGATTACTGATATAGGGGCTAGGATTACTGATATAGGGGATAGGGTTACTGATATTTTTTATTTATTTTTTATTTTTTTATTTCACCTTTATTTAACCAGGTAGGCCAGTTGAGAACAAGTTCTCATTTGCAACTGCGACCTGGCCAAGATAAAGCATAGCAGTGTGAGCAGACAACACAGAGTTACACATGGAATAAACAATTAACAAGTCAATAACACAGTAGAAAACAAAGGGGGGAGTCTATATACAATGTGTGCAATAGGCATGAGGAGGTAGGCGAATAATTACAATTTTGCAGATTAACACTGGAGTGATAAATGATCAGATGGTCATGTACAGGTAGAGATATTGGTGTGCAAAAGAGCAAGTAAATAAATAAAAACAGTATGGGGATGAGGTAGGTGAAAATGGGTGGGCTATTTACCAATAGACTATGTACAGCAGCAGCGATCGGTTAGCTGCTCAGATAGCTGATGTTTGAAGTTGGTGAGGGAGATAAAAGTCTCCAACTTCAGCGATTTTTGCAATTCGTTCCAGTCACAGGCAGCAGAGTACTGGAACGAAAGGCGGCCAAATGAGGTGTTGGCTTTAGGGATGATCAGTGAGATACACCTGCTGGAGCGCGTGCTACGGATGGGTGTTGCCATCGTGACCAGTGAACTGAGATAAGGCGGAGCTTTACCTAGCATGGACTTGTAGATGACCTGGAGCCAGTGGGTCTGGCGACGAATATGTAACGAGGGCCAGCCGACCAGAGCATACAGGTCGCAGTGGTGGGTGGTATAAGGTGCTTTAGTGACAAAACGGATGGCACTGTGATAGACTGCATCCAGTTTGCTGAGTAGAGTGTTGGAAGCCATTTTGTAGATGACATCGCCGAAGTCGAGGATCGGAAGGATAGTCAGTTTTACTAGGGTAAGCTTGGTGGCGTGAGTGAAGGAGGCTTTGTTGCGGAATAGAAAGCCGACTCTTGATTTGATTTTCGATTGGAGATGTTTGATATGAGTCTGGAAGGAGAGTTTGCAGTCTAGCCAGACACCTAGGTACTTATAGATGTCCACATATTCAAGGTCGGAACCATCCAGGGTGGTGATGCTAGTCGGGCATGCGGGTGCAGGCAGCGATCGGTTGAAAAGCATGCATTTGGTTTTACTAGCGTTTAAGAGCAGTTGGAGGCCACGGAAGGAGTGTTGTATGGCATTGAAGCTTGTTTGGAGGTTAGATAGCACAGAGTCCAATGACGGGCCGAAAGTATATAGAATGGTGTCGTCTGCGTAGAGGTGGATCAGGGAATCGCCCGCAGCAAGAGCAACGTCATTGATATATACAGAGAAAAGAGTCGGCCCGAGAATTGAACCCTGTGGCACCCCCATAGAGACTGCCAGAGGACCGGACAGCATGCCCTCCGATTTGACACACTGAACTCTGTCTGCAAAGTAATTGGTGAACCAGGCAAGGCAGTCATCCGAAAAACCGAGGCTACTGAGTCTGCCGATAAGAATATGGGGATTGACAGAGTCGAAAGCCTTGGCAAGGTCAATGAAGACGGCTGCACAGTACTGTCTTTTATCGATGGCGGTTATGATATCGTTTAGTACCTTGAGTGTTGCTGAGGTGCACCCGTGACCGGCTCGGAAACCAGATTGCACAGCGGAGAAGGTACGGTGGGATTCGAGATGGTCAGTGACCTGTTTGTTGACTTGGCTTTCGAAGACCTTAGATAGGCAGGGCAGGATGGATATAGGTCTGTAACAGTTTGGGTCCAGGGTGTCTCCCCCTTTGAAGAGGGGGATGACTGCGGCAGCTTTCCAATCCTTGGGGATCTCAGACGATATGAAAGATAGGTTGAACAGGCTGGTAATAGGGGTTGCGACAATGGCGGCGGAAAGTTTCAGAAATAGGGGGTCCAGATTGTCAAGCCCAGCTGATTTGTACGGGTCCAGGTTTTGCAGCTCATTCAGAACATCTGCTATCTGGATTTGGGTAAAGGAGAACCTGGAGAGGCTTGGGCGAGGAGCTGCCGGGGGCAGAGCTGTTGGCCGAGGTTGGAGTAGCCAGGCGGAAGGTATGGCCAGCCGTTGAGAAATGCTTATTGAAGTTTTCGATAATCATGGATTTATCGGTGGTGACCGTGTTACCTAGCCTCAGTGCAGTGGGCAGCTGGGAGGAGGTGCTCTTGTTCTCCATGGACTTCACAGTGTCCCAGAACTTTTGGAGTTGGAGCTACAGGATGCAAACTTCTGCCTGAAGAAGCTGGCCTTAGCTTTCCTGACTGACTGCGTGTATTGGTTCCGGACTTCCCTGAACAGTTGCATATCCCGGGGACTATTCGATGCTATTGCAGTCCGCCACAGGATGTTTTTGTGCTGGTCGAGGGCAGTCAGGTCTGGGGTGAACCAAGGACTGTATCTGTTCTTAGTTCTGCATTTTTTGAACGGAGCATGCTTATCTAAAATGGTAAGGAAGTTACTTTTAAAGAATGACCAGGCATCCTCAACTGACGGGATGAGGTCAATGTCCTTCCAGGATACCCGGGCCAGGTCGATTAGAAAGGCCTGCTCACAGAAGTGTTTTAGGGAGCGTTTGACAGTGATGAGGGGTGGTCGTTTGACTGCGGCTCCGTAGCGGATACAGGCAATGAGGCAGTGATCGCTGAGATCCTGGTTGAAGACAGCGGAGGTGTATTTGGAGGGCCAGTTGGTCAGGATGACGTCTATGAGGGTGCCCTTGTTTACAGAGTTAGGGTTGTACCTGGTGGGTTCCTTGATGATTTGTGTGAGATTGAGGGCATCTAGCTTAGATTGTAGGACTGGCGGGGTGTTAAGCATATCCCAGTTTAGGTCACCTAACAGAACAAACTCTGAGGCTAGATGGGGGCGATCAATTCACAAATGGTGTCCAGGGCACAGCTGGGAGCTGAGGGGGTCGGTAGCAGGCGGCAACAGTGAGAGACTTATTTCTGGAGAGAGTAATTTTCAAAATTAGTAGTTCGAACTGTTTGGGTATGGACCTGGAAAGTATGACATTACTTTGCAGGCTATCTCTGCAGTAGACTGCAACTCCTCCCCCTTTAGCAGTTCTATCTTGACGGAAGATGTTATAGTTGGGTATGGAAATCTCTGAATTTTTGGTGGCCTTCCTGAGCCAGGATTCAGACACAGCAAGGACATCAGGGTTAGCAGAGTGTGCTAGAGCAGTGAGTAAAACAAACTTAGGGAGGAGGCTTCTGATGTTGACATGCATGAAACCAAGGCTTTTTCGATCACAGAAGTCAACAAATGAGGGTGCCTGGGGACATGCAGGGCCTGGGTTTACCTCCACATCACCCGCGGAACAGAGAAGGAGTAGTATGAGGGTGCGGCTAAAGGCTATCAAAACTGGTCGCCTAGAGCGTTGGGGACAGAGAATAAGAGGAGCAGGTTTCTGGGCATGGTAGAATATATTCAGGGCATAGTGCGCAGACAGGGGTATGGTGGGGTGCGGGTACAGCGGGGGTAAGCCCAGGCACTGGGTGATGATGAGAGAGGTTGTGTCTCTGGACATGCTGGTTGTAATGGGTGAGGTCACCGCATGTGTGGGAGGTGGAACAAAGGAGTTATCAGGGGTATGAAGAGTAGAACTAGGGGCTCCATTGTGAACTAGAACAATGATAACTAACCTGAGCAACAGTATACAAGGCATATTGACATTTGAGAGAGACATACAGCGAGGCATACAGTAATCACAGGTGTTGAATTGGGAAAGCTAGCTTAAACAGTAGGTGAGACAACAGCTAATCAGCTAGCACAACAACAGCAGGTAAAATGGCGTTGACTAGGCAACGGGGCCGACAGATAAAACATAAACAAGCTGATATAGGGGCTAGGATTACTGATATAGGGACTAGGATTACTGATATAGGGGATAGGATTACCAATACAGGGGTAGGATTACTGATATAGGGATTGGATTACTGATATAGGGACTAGGATTACTGATATATGGCTAGGATTACTGATATAGGGGCTAGGATTACTGATATGGGGGCTAGGACTACTGATATAGGGGCTAGGATTACTGATATAGAGGCTAGCATTACTGATATACTGATATAGGGGCTAGGTTTACTGATAAAGGGGCTAGGATTACTGATATAGTGACTAGGATTACTGATATAGGGGCTAGGATTACTGATATACTGATATAGGGGCTAGGATTACTGATATAGGGGCTAGGATTACTGATATAGGGGCTAGGATTACTGATATACTGATGTAGGGACTAGGATTACTGATATAGGGGCTAGGATTACTGATATAGGGGTTTACTGATATAGGGACTAGGATTACTGATATAGGGGCTAGGATTACTGATATAGGGGCTAGGATTACTGACATAGGGACTAGGATTACTGATATATGGGCTAGGATTACTGATATATGGGCTAGGATTACTGATATAGGGGCTAGGATTACTGATATAGGGGCTAGGATTACTGATATAGGGGCTAGGATTACTGATATACTGATATAGGTGCTAGGATTACTGATTTAGCGGCTAAGATTACTGCCATATGGACTAGGATTACTGATATAGGGACTAGGATTCATCAGGTCAGCCTGGTCAAAAGTAGTGCACTATATAGGGAATAGGGTTGGTGTATAAAGTAGTGCACTATATAGGGAATAGGGCTGTAGTATAAAGTAGTGCATTATATAGGGAATAGGGCTGTAGTATAAAGTAGTGCACTATATAGGGAATAGGGTGCTATCTGGGACAGGCCCAGTGACTAAAAAAGAGAGAGCGAGAGAGAGAGAGAGAGGGGAGAGAGGAGAGAGGAGAGAGAGACAGAGAGAGAGAGAATCAGAGAGAGAGAGAGAATCAGAGAGAGAGAGGGGGGAGAGAGGAGAGAGGAGAGAGAGGGGAGAGAGGAGAGAGAGGGGAGAGAGGGGAGAGAGAGACAGAGAGAGAGAGAGAGAGAGAGAGAGAGAGAGAGAGACAGAGAGAGAGAGAGAGAGAGAGGGGAGAGAGGAGAGAGGAGAGACACAGAGAGAGAGAGAGAGAGAGAGAGAGAGAGGGGAGAGAGGAGAGAGAGAGAGAGAGAGAGAGAGAGAGAGAGAGAGAGAGAGAGAGAGAGAGAGAGAGACAGAGAGAGAGAGAGAGAGAGAGAGAGAGGAGAGAGAGAGGGGAGAGAGGAGAGAGGAGAGAGAGGGGAGAGAGGAGAGAGAATCATAAATTAGAAGATAGACAGAGAGGGCAGAGAGAGCCAAGACATCCATGACAGGTCTTCTCACCCTGCCCTCTGTGTGTGTGTGTGTGTGTGTGTGTGTGTGTGTGTGTGTGTGTGTGTGTGTGTGTGTGTGTGTGTGTGTGTGTGTGTGTGTGTGTGTGTGTGTGTGTGTGTGTGTGTGTGTGTGTGTGTGTGTGTGTGTGAGAGAGAGAAGATGTCCTTGCTGACTGTTATCTCTTAGAGGCTCATTAACATAGAAATGACTTCAGGAAGAGGCAAAAAAACTAAAGCACTTTTACTCAGGTAGAGAGGTGGAGAGAGAGAGATGGAGGAAGGATGGAAGGGCGAGAGAGATGGAGGGGAAGACGGAGGGAGAGAGAGGTGGGAGAGAGGTGGGAAAGAGAGAGATGAGGGAGAGATGGGGGAGAGATGGGAGAAAGAGAGTGAGAGGGAGGTAGAGAGAGAGATGGGGGAGAGAGAAAGGGGATGGGGAAGTAAATAGAGAGAGGGAGAGATGCAGGCTGGAGTCGTCTGTTACAGGAGACAACCTTCCATCTCTCTCTTTCTCTCTCTGTCTCTCTCTCTCTCAGCTCAGGACAGACGGGCGGCTCTGACAGCTCAGGACAGACGGAAGACTCTGGAAGCTCAGGACAGATGGGAGACTCTGGCAGCTCAGGACAGACGGGAGACTCTGGCAGCTCAGGACAGACGGGAGACTCTGGCAGCTCAGGACAGACGGGCGGCTCTGGCAGCTCAGGACAGACGGGCGGCTCTGGCAGCTCAGGACAGACGGGCGGCTCTGGCAGCTCAGGACAGACGGGCGACTCTGGCAGCTCAGGACAGACGGGAGACTCTGGGCTCAGGACAGACTCTGGCAGCTCAGGACAGACGGGCGGCTCTGGCAGCTCAGGACAGACGGGCGAACCTGGAGGGAGGAGACGGAGAGACAGCCGGGTGAGTGGGGCTGCCACAGGACCCATCAGGCTGGGGAGACCTACAGGAGGCCTCGTGCTTGGAGGAGGCACCGGATGGACCGGGCTGTGGAGGAGCGCAGCCAGTACTGCGCTTCTTCCGGTAAGCACGAGGAGTGGGCACAGGTCTCCAACCTGATTCTGCTACACTCCCCGTGTTCCTCTCGTGCCTGTAGTGCTGCCATGGGGCGGCGATATTCCCCAGCCTGTGCCCAGGGTCCCTTTCCGTCCAAAATCTCCTCCCATGTCCAGGAGTCCAGAACCCTCTGCTCCGGGTTACCACGCTGCTTGGTCCGGTTGTGGTGGGTGATTCTGTATCGCGATTCGTCCTCCTCTGACGAGGAGTTTGAGAGATCGGACCAGTGTTCTAAACACATTAACACAACATAGAAAAAAGAACATAGAAAAAAGAACATAGATTACCCACCCCAACTCACGCCCTGACCAAACTAACACAAAGACATAATAAAGGAACTAAGGTCAGAACGTGACAAGCTGGTCCTGGGGCTCTGTTCACCAACCAAGAATTCACAAATTGGGACAAACACCAAAATGAGACTGCAGAATTCTGCAAAAAAAAAATAATCTGTTTACAATGTAAAATACCAGCAGAGAAGAATTAGGCTAATGATTAAAATCCTGAAAAGAGACATTCAATTCTATAACCACCTAAAAGGAAGCGATTCCCAAAC
>NW_024609034.1:60000-77500 GCF_018296145.1 Oncorhynchus tshawytscha | reverse complement strand
GGTAAACGCTGTGGGTGTGTCTTAAACACGAGGGTAAACGCTGTGGGTGTGTCTTAAACACGAGGGTAAACGCTGTGGGTGTGTCTTAAACACGAGGGTAAACGCTGTGGGTGTGTCTTAAACACGAGGGTAAACGCTGTGGGTGTGTCTTAAACGCTGTGGGTGTGTCTTAAACACGAGGGTAAACGCTGTGGGTAAACGCTGTGGGTGTGTCTTAAACACGAGGGTAAACGCTGTGGGTGTGTCTTAAACGCTGTGGGTGTGTCTTAAACGCTGTGGGTGTGTCTTAAACACGAGGGTAAACGCTGTGGGTGTGTCTTAAACACGAGGGTAAACGCTGTGGGTGTGTCTTAAACACGAGGGTAAACGCTGTGGGTGTGTCTTAAACACGAGGGTAAACGCTGTGGGTGTGTCTTAAACACGAGGGTAAACGCTGTGGGTGTGTCTTAAACACGAGGGTAAACGCTGTGGGTGTGTCTTAAACACGAGGGTAAACGCTGTGGGTGTGTCTTAAACACGAGGGTAAACGCTGTGGGTGTGTCTTAAACACGAGGGTAAACGCTGTGGGTGTGTCTTAAACACGAGGGTAAACGCTGTGGGTGTGTCTTAAACACGAGGGTAAACGCTGTGGGTGTGTCTTAAACACGAGGGTAAACGCTGTGGGTGTGTCTTAAACACGAGGGTAAACGCTGTGGGTGTGTCTTAAACACGAGGGTAAACGCTGTGGGTGTGTCTTAAACACGAGGGTAAACACTGTGGGTGTGTCTTAAACACGAGGGTAAACGCTGTGGGTGTGTCTTAAACACGAGGGTAAACACTGTGGGTGTGTCTTAAACACGAGGGTAAACGCTGTGGGTGTGTCTTAAACACGAGGGTAAATGCTGTGGGTGTGTCTTAAACACGACACTGTGGGTGTGTCTTAAACACGCGCTGTGGGTGTGTCTTAAACACGAGGGTAAACGCTGTGGGTGTGTCTTAAACACGAGGGTAAACGCTGTGGGTGTGTCTTAAACACGAGGGTAAACGCTGTGGGTGTGTCTTAAACACGAGGGTAAACGCTAAACGCTGTGGGTGTGTCTTAAACACGAGGGTAAACACTGTGGGTGTGTCTTAAACACTGTGGGTGTGTCTTAGGGGGTAAACGCTGTGGGTGTGTCTTAAACGCTGTGGGTGTGTCTTAAACACGAGGGTAAACGCTGTGGGTGTGTCTTAAACACGAGGGTAAACGCTGTGGGTGTGTCTTAAACACGAGGGTAAACACTGTGGGTGTGTCTTAAACACTGTGGGTGTGTCTTAAACACTGTGGGTGTGTCTTAAACACTGTGGGTGTGTCTTAAACGCTGTGGGTGTGTCTTAAACACGAGGGTACTGAGTGTAAGAAACTGTGTGTGTAAATCCTTTAAGTCTCTCCTCTTCTGAACATCTTCTTAGATCCTCTGAATGAAATAAATAACAACCACTTCTTCTTCTTCTGTCATTTCCTCTCTCTCTCCATCCCTCGCTCTCTGCCCTGTTCCTACCTCTGTGTCTCTCTACCTCCCTACCCCCTCTCTCTCTCTTTATCTCTCTTCCCATACCTCTTTCTCTCTCTTCCCATACCTCTTTCTCTTCCCATACCTCTTTCTCTCTCTTCCCATACCTCTTTCTCTCTCTTCCCATACCTCTTTCTCTCTCTTCCCATACCTCTTTCTCTCTCTTCCCATACCTCTTTCTCTCTCTTCCCATACCTCTCTCTCTCTTCCCATACCTCTCTCTCTCTTCCCATACCTCTTTCTCTCTTCCCATACCTCTTTCTCTCTCTTCCCATACCTCTCTCTCTCTCTCCCATACCTCTTTCTCTCTCTTCCCATACCTCTTTCTCTCTCTTCCCATACCTCTTTCTCTTCCCATTCCTCTCTCTCTCTTCCCATTCCCTCTCTCTCTTCCCATACCTCTTTCTCTCTCTTCCCATACCTCTTTTCTCTCTCCTCCCATACCTCTTTCTCTCTCCCATACCCATACCTCTCTTCCCATCCTCTTCTCTCTTCCCATACCTCTTTCTCTCTTCCCATACCTCTTTCTCTCTCTTCCCATACCTCTCTCTCTCTTCCCATACCTCTCTTCTCTCTCTCTCCCATACCTCTTTCTTCCCATACTCTTTCCCTTCCCATACCTCTTTTCTCTCTCTTCCCATACCTCTCTTTCTCTCTCTTCCCATACCTTTTTCTCTCTCTTCCCATACCTCTTTCTCTCTCTTCCCATACCTCTCTTTCTCTCTCTTCCCATACCTCTTTCTCTCTCTCCCCCATACCTCTTTCTACCTCTCTTCCCATTCCCATTCCCCTCTCTCTCTCCCATACCTCTTTCTCTCTCTTCCCATACCTCTTTCTCTCTCTTCCCATACCTATCTTTCTCTCTCTCTTCCCATACCTCTTCTTCCCATACCTCTTTCTCTCTCTTCCCATACCTCTCTTTCTCTCTCTTCCCATACCTCTTTCTCTCTCTTCCCATACCTCTTTCTCTCTCTCTTTCCATACCTCTTTCTCTCTTCCCATACCTCTCTCTCTCTTCCCATACCTCTTTCTCTCTCTCTCCCATACCTCTTTCTCTCTTCCCATACCTCTTTCTCTCTCTCTTCCCATACCTCTCTCTCTTCCCATACCTCTTTCTCTCTCTTCCCATACCTCTTTCTCTCTTCCCATACCTCTTTCTCTCTCTTCCCATACCTCTTTCTCTCTCTTCCCATACCTCTTTCTCTCTCTTCCCATACCTATCTTTCTCTCTCTTCCCATACCTATCTTCCTCTTCCCATACCTATCTTTCTCTCTTCCCATACCTCTTCCCTCTTCCCATACCTCTCTCTCTCTTCCCATACCTCTCTCTCTCTTCCCATACCTCTCTTTCTCTCTCTTCCCATACCTCTCTCTCTCTTCCCATACCTCTCTCTCTTCCCATACCTCTCTTTCTCTCTCTTCCCATACCTCTCTTTCTCTCTCTTCCCATACCTCTTTCTCTCTCTTCCCATACCTCTCTTTCTCTCTCCTAATTTAGTTGTCCTCCTCCCTATAGGCTGTCTCATTGTTGTCGGTGATCCTTTTGTCCAGGTGGGAAAGGGCAGTGTGGAGTGCAGTAGAGATGACATCATCTGTGGATCTGTTGGGGTGGTATGCGAATTGGAGGGGGTCTAGGGTTTCCGGGATGATGGTGTTGATGTGAGCCATGACCAGCCTTTCAAAGCACTTCATGGCTACAGACGTGAGTGTCACGGGGCGGTAGTCATTTAGGCAGGTTGCCTTATTGTTCTTGGGCACAGGGACTATGGTGGTCTGCTTAAAACATGTTGGTATTACAGACTCAGACAGGGAGAGGTTGAAAATGTCAGTGAAGACACTTGCCAGTTGATCCACGCATGCTCTGAGTACACATCCTGGTAATCCGTCTTGCCCTGTGGCCTTGTGAATGTTGACCTGTTTAAAGGTCTTACTCACATCAGCTACACTACGGAGAGAATGCTCACACAGTCGTCTGGAACAGCTGGTCCTCTCATGCCTGCTTCAGTGTTGGTTGCCTCGAAGCAAGCATAAAAGGCATTTAATCCGTCTGGTAGGCTCGTGTCATGGCTGGGTTTCACTTTGTAGTCTGTAACAGTTTTCAAGCCCTGCCACATCCAACAAGCGTCAGAGCCGGTGTAGTAGGATTCAATCTTAGTCCTGTACTGACACTTTGCCTTTTTTGATGTTTCGTCTGAGGGCGTAGCAGGATTTATTTTAAGCGAGCAGATTAGTGTCCCGCTCCTTGAAAGCGGCAGCTCTAGCCTTTAGCTCGGTGCAGATGTTGCCTGTAATCCATGGCTTCTGGTCGGGAAAAGTACGTACGGTCACTTTGGGGATGACGGCATCGATGCACTTATTGACGAAGCCGATGACTGAGGTGGTGTACTCCTCAATGCCTTCGGGATGAATCCCGGGAACAGATTCCAGTCCGTGCTAGCAAAACAGTCCTGTAGCTTAGCATCCGTGTCATCTGACCACATCCGTATTGAGCGAGTCACTTCCTGCTTTAGTTATTTAAAAAAATTGTAGGCAGGAATCAGGAGGACACAATTATGGTCAGATTTGCACAAATGGAGGGTTGAGGGAGAGCTTTGTACACGTCTCTGTGTGTAGAGTAAAGGTGGTCTAGAGTCGTCGTCCTCCCCCCCCCCCGCCCTGCATTAAAGTCCCTATGTGTGGAATATTAGGAAGATGGCCACCCTGCATTAAAGTCCCTGTGTGTGGAGTATTAGGAAGATGGCCGCCCTGCATTAAAGTCCCTGTGTGTGGAGTATTAGGAAGATGGCTACCCTGCATTAAAGTCCCTGTGTGTGGAGTATTAGGAAGATGGCCACCCTGCATTAAAGTCCCTATGTGTGGAATATTAGGAAGATGGCCGCCCTGCATTAAGGTCTCTGTGTGTGGAGTATTAGGAAGATGGCTACCCTGCATTAAAGTCCCTGTGTGTGGAGTATTAGGAAGATGGCCACCCTGCATTAAAGTCCCTGTGTGGAATATTAGGAAGATGGCCGCCCTGCATTAAAGTCCCTGTGTGGAGTATTAGGAAGATGGCCGCCCTGCATTAAAGTCCCTGTGTGGAGTATTAGGAAGATGGCCGCCCTGCATTAAAGTCCCTGTGTGGAGTATTAGGAAGATGGCCGCCCTGCATTAAGGTCTCTGTGTGTGGAGTATTAGGAAGATGGCTACCCTGCATTAAAGTCCCTGTGTGTGGAGTATTAGGAAGATGGCCACCCTGCATTAAAGTCCCTGTGTGGAGTATTAGGAAGATGGCCGCCCTGCATTAAAGTCCCTGTGTGTGGAGTATTAGGAAGATGGCCGCCCTGCATTAAAGTCCCTGTGTGTGGAGTACTAGGAAGATGGCCGCCCTGCATTAAAGTCCCTGTGTGTGGAGTATTAGGAAGATGGCCGCCCTGCATTAAAGTCCCTGTGTGGAGTATTAGGAAGATGGCCGCCCTGCATTAAAGTCCCTGTGTGTGGAGTATTAGGAAGATGGCCGCCCTGCATTAAAGTCCCTGTGTGTGGAGTATTAGGAAGATGGCCGCCCTGCATTAAAGTCCCTGTGTGTGGAGTATTAGGAAGATGGCCGCCCTGCATTAAAGTCCCTGTGTGGAGTATTAGGAAGATGGCCCCCTGCCCCTGTGTGTGGATTAAAGTCCCCCTGTCCCTGTGTGAGTATTAGGAAGATGGCCACCCTGCATTAAAGTCCCTGTGTGGAGTATTAGGAAGATGGCCGCCCTGCATTAAAGTCCCTGTGTGTGGAGTATTAGGAAGATGGCCGCCCTGCATTAAAGTCCCTGTGTGTGGAGTATTAGGAAGATGGCTACCCTGCATTAAAGTCCCTGTGTGGGAGTATTAGGAAGATGGCCGCCCTGCATTAAAGTCCCTGTGTGGAGTATTAGGAAGATGGCTACCCTGCATTAAAGTCCCTGTGTGGAGTATTAGGAAGATGGCCGCCCTGCATTAAAGTCCCTGTGTGTGGAGTATTAGGAAGATGGCCGCCCTGCATTAAAGTCCCTGTGTGTGGAGTATTAGGAAGATGGCCGCCCTGCATTAAAGTCCCTGTGTGTGGAAGATATTAAAGTCCCTGGAAAGATGGCCGCCCTGCATTAAAGTCCCTGTGTGTGGAGTATTAGGAAGATGGCCGCCCTGCATTAAAGTCCCTGTGTGGAGTATTAGGAAGATGGCTACCCTGCATTAAAGTCCCTGTGTGGAGTATTAGGAAGATGGCCACCCTGCATTAAAGTCCCTGTGTGGAGTATTAGGAAGATGGCCGCCCTGCATTAAAGTCCCTGTGTGTGGAGTATTAGGAAGATGGCCGCCCTGCATTAAAGTCCCTGTGTGTGGAGTATTAGGAAGATGGCCGCCCTGCATTAAAGTCCCTGTGTGGAGTATTAGGAAGATGGCTACCCTGCATTAAAGTCCCTGTGTTGAGTATTAGGAAGATGGCCACCCTGCATTAAAGTCCCTGTGTGTGGAGTATTAGGAAGATGGCCGCCCTGCATTAAAGTCCCTGTGTGGAGTATTAGGAAGATGGCTACCCTGCATTAAAGTCCCTGTGTGGAGTATTAGGAAGATGGCCCCCTGCATTAAAGTCCCTGTGTGGAGTATTAGGAAGATGGCCGCCCTGCATTAAAGTCCCTGTGTGGAGTATTAGGAAGATGGCCGCCCTGCATTAAAGTCCCTGTGTGGAGTATTAGGAAGATGGCCGCCCTGCATTAAAGTCCCTGTGTGTGGAGTATTAGGAAGATGGCCGCCCTGCATTAAAGTCCCTGTGTGTGGAGTATTAGGAAGATGGCCGCCCTGCATTAAAGTCCCTGTGTGTGGAGTATTAGGAAGATGGCCACCCTGCATTAAAGTCCCTGTGTGGAGTATTAGGAAGATGGCTACCCTGCATTAAAGTCCCTGTGTGTGGAGTATTAGGAAGATGGCCACCCTACATTAAAGTCCCTGTGTGGAGTATTAGGAAGATGGCTACCCTGCATTAAAGTCCCTGTGTGGAGTATTAGGAAGATGGCTACCCTGCATTAAAGTCCCTGTGTGTGGAGTATTAGGAAGATGGCCGCCCTGCATTAAAGTCCCTGTGTGTGGAGTATTAGGAAGATGGCCGCCCTGCATTAAAGTCCCTGTGTGGAGTATTAGGAAGATGGCTACCCTGCATTAAAGTCCCTGTGTGTGGAGTATTAGGAAGATGGCCACCCTGCATTAAAGTCCCTGTGTGGGAGTATTAGGAAGATGGCCGCCCTGCATTAAAGTCCCTGTGTGGAGTATTAGGAAGATGGCTAATCAATCAGCCACGTCACAGGAGACACGTCTTCTATCAATATATACTGTAGTTATTAATCAATATATACTGTAGCTAATCAATATATACTGTAGTTAATCAATATATACTGTATCTAATCAATATATACTGTAGTTAATAAATATATACTGTAGTTAATCACTATATACAGTAGCTAATCAATATATACTGTAGTTAATCAATATGTACTGTAGCTAATCAATATATACTGTAGTTAATCAATATATACTGTAGCTAATCAATATATACTGTAGCTAATCACTCCAAACATATTTCTAATCCTCCACTATAGCAGTCGGCAGTAAGGTCAGCTTTAGAGCGATCAGGTAACTAGAGAAACCATTGAATAGTATATACTGTATATAGTAGACTCCTTATGAATCAATGCTATACAGTAAATAGACTCCTTATGAATCAATGCTATACAGTAAATAGACTCCTTATGAATCAATGCTATACAGTAAATAGATTCCTGATGAATCAATGCTATACAGTAAATAGACTCCTGATGAATCAATGCTATACAGTAAATAGACTCCTGATGAATCAATGCTATACAGTAAATAGACTCCTGATGAATCAATGCTATACAGTAAATAGACTCCTGATGAATCAATGCTATACAGTAAATAGACTCCCGATGAATCAATGCTATACAGTAAATAGACTCCTGATGAATCAATGCTATACAGTAAATAGACTCCTGATGAATCAATGCTATACAGTAAATAGACTCCTGATGAATCAATGCTATACAGTAAATAGACTCCTGATGAATCAATGCTATACAGTAAATAGACTCCTGATGAATCAATGCTATACAGTAAATAGACTCCTGATGAATCAATGCTATACAGTAAATAGACTCCTGATGAATCAATGCTATACAGTAAATAGACTCCTGATGAATCAATGCTATACAGTAAATAGACTCCTGATGAATCCAGCCAGGTCAGTCGTGACACAAGTCAGTATTCGACGTCCATCCATTTCTAAGGATGTCCGGAGATGACGTGGAAACAGACCACTAGGGGGCAACAGTGAGCGCGGTCACTTTTTCTGTGGAAGGGGATGGCAGATGGGTGGAAGCATCTGCCTCTGATTCCAAAGAGCCAAAGGTTGCAAGTTCGTATCCGGTGATAGAAAGTGATTTTTTTTTTTTATATTTTAGTTTTATATCTAGTCCAAACATGAACCCTTAACCTTAACCAGAGTTAATGCCTAACCTTAACCTTAGAAATTCAGAGTTAATATCTAATCTTACAAATTCTGGGTTAATACCTAAACTTAACCTTAAACACTTTGAAATTTGACATTTGGAACAACTTCGAAATTTTGACGCTTGTGAAACATGAAAAAAAATAAACGTCTAATTCTGACATGAGACTGTGAGACCTGGTTGGATGAATCAGGGATGTCCAATAAGTGGAATCCTGAAAAATACTTTGACTTGGGACTTTTCATGGCAATGTGACCTAAACCTATCAATCCCCCCCCGCCCCCCACTACACTCAGAAAATATACTGCCTCAGTCAAATTCAGAATCATTCATAATCATTTAAATGACGTAATCTTTAATATTTAAATATAAACACAACATTTACATGGGAAAACTTTAAATCACGAATCTAAATCGTTAAAAAAAACACAATATATATTTACAAATAAAACTGCATGAAAAAAACAAAGCAACACAAGATCGTAAGCTTTAGGTAAACTATATTTAGTCAATAACATTCAGTCAAATACCGTATCTTATCATTAAAGGTAGTCTCAGCAATACACTCGTCATTTAAAGTGGGGGGGGGTGACTTGTTGTCGACGTAGAATTATGCTGTTAAATTGCTGAGTCTACCTTTATACAAATGGTTTTATACATTGGTTTTACGTCCCTGTTAGTGAGCATTTCTCCTTTGTCAAGATAATCCATCCACCTGACAGGTGTGGCCTATCAAGAAGCTGATTAAACAGCATGATCGTTACACAGGTGCACCTTGTGCTGGGGGGGACAATAAAAGGCCACTCTAAAAATGTGCAGTTTTGTCGCACAATACAATGTCACAGAAGTCTCATGGTTTTAGGGAGCGTGCAAATTGGCATGCCGACGTCAGGAATGTCCGACAGAGCTGTTGCCAGAGAATTTAATGCTCATTTCTTTACCATAAGCCGGCTCCAACGTTGTTTTAGAAAATTAGGCAGTATATGTCCAACCGGCCTCACAAACCGCAGACCACGTGTAACCACGCCAGCCCAGGACCTCCACATCCGGATTCTTCACCTGCGGTATCGTCTGAGTCCAGCCCCCCGGACAGCTGATGAAACTGAGGAGTACTTCTTGTCTGTAATAAAGCCCTTTTGTGGGGAAAAACTCATTCTGATTGGCTGGTCCTGGATCCCCAGTGGGTGGGCCTATGCCTTCCCAAGCCCACCCATGGCTGTGCCCCTGCCCAGTCATGTGAAATCCATAGATTAAGGCCTTATGATTTTATTTCAATTGACTGATTTCCTCATATGAACTGTAACTCAGTAAAATCATTGAAATTGTTGCATGTTGCGTATATATTTCTGCTCAGTATAGATGTAGAATTAGAATAATTTCTAGAAATACAATCAGTTCTAGAATTACAATCAGATTTAGAATGAGAATGTATTCTATAATTAGAATCAGTTCTAGAATGAGAATGTATTCTACAATTAGAATCAGTTCTAGAATTACAATCAGATGTACAATGTAACATCGTAGTCAATAACTAAACACACCTTTGATTCCTATTGATAGATCATACATTTAAATCATAACTTATCTCACTGCTAACCTAATGCATATTCATTTAGGTGTACATGGTAGCATCAACACAACACCACTAAACTCTGATGAACCCTATATCTGGTAAACCCATATAGAAGCGTAGTATCACAGCGATTCTCTGCTCTTAACACCACAGAATACAGCACTCCTATGTTCCTATGGTCTGATTAACTATATACACATCCTATGTGTTTAGCCTGGAGCTGAGAAACCACAAGACAACTGGACCAATACCCTTTATAGAACATATATTTAAAACACACACACACACGCACACACGCACGCACGCACGCACACACACACACACACACACACACGCACGCGCGCACACGCACACACACACACACACACACACACACACACACACACACATGCACGTAAACGTAAACACACACACACACGTAAACGTAAACACACACACACACGCACGCACACACGCACGCACACACACACACACACACACAAACACGCGCACACACGCACGCACGCACGCACACACACGCACACACACACACACACACACAAACACGCACACACACGCACGCACGCACACACACACACACACACACACACACACACACACACACACAGGCTGTTAGTTGGTTGTTGTAATGCAGTGATGGCTGGGATTCAATCCCACAGTCCCCTTTCAGCTCAGCCCCTGTTAAAGGTAATGTCCCACCCGCCTTCATAGTAAATGCTGCACGTGTCGGATATATGGGGAAATCACCTTTAAATGTCAAGCCTCCTCCTCACACAACTCTACCGCTGAAATAACTATTTACTATATAAGACTAGTTTATATTGTGTTAGTCACTGTTATACTACATAAATAACTATTTACTATATAAGACTAGTTTATATTGTGTTAGTCACTGTTATACTACATAAATAACTATTTAATATATAAGACTAGTTTATATTCTGTAGGTCACTGTTATACTAGATAAATAACTATTTAATATATAAGACTAGTTTATATTGTGTTAGTCACTGTTATACTAGATAAATAACTATTTACTATATAAGACTAGTTTATATTGTGTTAGTCACTGTTATACTACATAAATAACTATTTAATATATAAGACTAGTTTATATTGTGTTAGTCACTGTTATACTACATAAATAACTATTTAATATATAAGACTAGTTTATATTGTGTTAGTCACTGTTATACTACATAAATAACTATTTAATATATAAGACTAGTTTATATTGTGTTAGTCACTGTTATACTACATAAATAACTATTTAATATATAAGACTAGTTTATATTGGCCAGTCACTGACAGTAAACAGTTTGGCCACACCTCCCATTCAACAGTTTGGCCACACCCCCATCATTAAACAGTTTGGCCACACCTCCTCATTAAACAGTTTGGCCACACCTCCGCATTAAATAGTTTGGCCACACCTCCACATTAAACAGTTTGGCCACACCTCCTCATTAAACAGTTTGGCCACACCTCCTCATTAAACAGTTTGGCCACACCTCCTCATTAGACAGTTTGGCCACACCTCCTCATTAAACCGTTTGGCCACACCTCCTCATTAAACAATTTGGTCACACCTCCTCATTAAACAGTTTGGCCACACCTCCTCATTAAACAGTTTGGCCACACCTCCTCATTAAACAGTTTGGCTACACCTCCTCATTAAACAGTTTGGCCACACCTCCTCATTAAAGTGTCTTTATTTTATTTTTTACTATTGTCTACATTGTAGAATAACAGTGAAGACGTCAAAACTATGAAATAACACATATGGAATCATGTAGTAACCAACAAAAAAAAAAGTGTTAAACAAATCAAAAAATATATTTTAGATTCTTCAAAGTAGCTACCCATTCTTTGCCTTTGATAACAGCTGTTGCACACTCTTGACATTCTCTCAACCAGCTTCACCTGGAATGCTTTTCCAACAGTCTGGAAGGAGTTCCAGAGAGATATAGAGAGAAAACAGTAAAAATAAAGAAAAACCCTTGAATGAGTAGGTGTGTCCAACTATGACTGGTACCGTATATATATATATACATACAGTAGGGAGAACAAGTATTTGATACACTGCCGATTTTGCAGGTTTTCCCACTTACAAAGCATGTAGAGGTCTGTAATTTTTATCATAGGTACACTTCAACTGTGAGAGACGGAATCTAAAACAAAAATCCAGAAAATCACATTGTATGATTTTTAAGTAATTAATTTGCATTATATACATATACATATATATATATATAAACAACACTACGACTTATTGCATATGACCCATCAGCATTAACCTCAGGGTAAAGGGATGTGGAGGGCGTTCAGACTTTATACAGTAATGTCCTGTAGAAGCCATACGACTGTAGGCCCATATTAATTCCTCTGATTTTACAGTAATATCCTGTTGAAGCCATACGACTGTAGTTCAATATTATTCCTCTGATTTTACAGTAATGTCCTGTTGAAGCCATACGACTGTAGGCCAATATTATTCCTCTGATTTTACAGTAATGTCCTGTTGAAGCCATACGACTGTAGGCCAATATTATTCCTCTGATTTTACAGTAATGTCCTGTTGAAGCCATACGACTGTAGGACCATATTATTCCTCTGATTTTACAGTAATGTCTTGTTGAAGCCATACGACTGTAGGCCAGTATTATTCCTCAGAGTTGGAGCTAATTAGTGTAAGCCAGCGACACACACACACAGCTTACTCTGATTTAGATCCCACAAAATGAGAAAAAATAAATAACACAGAACACTAACTAAATAAATAACTAAATTAATAAATAACTAAATAAATAACTAAATTAATAAATAACTAAATAACTAACTACATTAATTAATAAATACATAACTAAATAACTAAATAAATAACTAAATAAATAACTAAATTAATTAATAAATACATAACTAAATAACTAAATAAATAACTAAATTAACAAATAACTAAATAACTAACTAAATTAATGAATAAATACATGTATTAATTAATGAATAACTGAGGAAGGAAGTATTGTTGCTGTTTGTGCTTCTGGAATGGCTCACTGGGAGTCAGAACCCTTCCTCATTTACTGAGAGGGTGTGTTGTATGTGTGTGTGTGTGTGTGTGAGTGAGTGAGTGAGTGAGTGAGTGAGTGAGTGAGTGAGTGAGTGAGTGAGTGAGTGAGTGTGTGTGTGTGTGTGTCTGTGTGTGAGTGAGTGTCTGTGTGTTGTCTGTGAGTGAGTGAGTGAGTGAGTGAGTGAGTGAGTGAGTGAGTGAGTGTGTGTGTGTGTGTGTGTGTGTGTGTGTGTGTGTGTGTGTGTGTGTGTGTGTGTGTGTGTGTGTGGTGTCTTGCCGCATTACCAACCCTGTGACATCACACTAAACGAAACTCCAGGAGAGAAGCAGTCAGAACGAGGGATTAGACAGAAAACAAGAGAGGGAGAAGAGAGTGGGAGGGATTTTCCTCCCTCCTCCTCCTCTCCTTCTCCCCTTCTAATTTCCCTCATCCTACTACTCCTCCTCCCCTCCTCCCATCGTCCTCTCCTCCCCTCATCGTCCTCTCCTCCTCATATTCCTCCTCCTCTCCTCCTCCTCCTATTCTTCCTCATCTCCTCCTCCTCTCCTCCTCCTCCTCTCCCTCATCCTCTCCTCCCCTCCCTCGTCCTCCTCTCCTCCCCTCGTCCTCTCCTCTTTCTCCTTCTCGTCCTCCCCTCGTCCTCTCCTCTTTCTCCTCCTCGTCCTCTCCTCTTTCTCCTCCTCTTTCGCATCCCCTCCTTTCCCTCCCCAGTCACCTCGTCAGATGTGTGTGTCTGTTACTGTATGTGTGTTTGTATGTGTGTGTGTGTGTGTTCAGGTGTGTGTGTGTCTTAGCTCTGTCCATCCTCCTCTTCCTCCCCAGTCATGTCGTCAGAGACAGGGTTGGTGTGTGTGTCTGTTACTGTGTGTGTGTGTCTTAGCTCTGTCTTTCCTCCTCCTCCTCCTCCTCTTCCTCCCCAGTCACCTCATGAGAGGGGTATTCAGGGTTGGTGTGTGTGTTTGTCTTAGCTCTGTGCTTCCTCCTCCTCCTCCTCTTCCTCCACAGTCACCTCATCAGAGGGGTATTCAGGGTTGGTGTGTGTGTGTGTGTGTCTTAGCTCTGTCCTTCCTCCTCCTCCTCTTCCTCCCTGGTCACCTCGTCAGAGGGGTATTCAGGGTTGGTGTAGGAGAATCCCAGAAACTCGTCTTGGTCCAGGTTCATTATAAACAGTTTATCTGTAGGAGTCAGATCCACCGGCATCTTAGTGAATTCTTTATCAAAGTTACACGTGTCCTTGTTACTCTTCTGTTCCAGAGAAGGACAGGGACAGAGAGAGAGAGGAGGGGGAGGGTAGAGAGAGAGGATGGGGAGGGAGAGAGAGGGAGGGGAGGGAGGGGGAGGAGGAGGAGGGAGAGAGAGGAGGGGGAGGGAAGAGGGAGAGAGAGGAGAGAGAGAGAGAGAGGGGAGGGTTGAGAGATAGAGTAGGGGGAGGGAAGAGAGAGGGGATGGGATGGAGAGAGAGAGAGGAGGGAGAGAGAGGAGGGAGGGAGAGGGGGGAGAGAGAAATAGAGGGATGAGGGAAGAGAGAGAGGGAGGGGGGGGAGGGGGAGGGAAGAGAAAGAGAGGAGGGAGGGGGGAAGAGAGAGAGAGAGGAGGGGGAGAGGAGGGGGACGGAAGAGAGAGAGAAGAGGGAGAGAGGAGGGAGGGAGGGGGGGGGAAGAGAGAGAGGGAGGGAGGGAGGGGGGGAAGAGAGAGAGAGGGGGGAGGGAGGGAGGGGGAAGAGAGAGAGGAGGGAGGGGGAGGGAGGGAGGGAGAAATGATGAGAGAGAGAGGAGGGGGAGGGAAGAGAAAGAGAGGAGGGAGGGGGTAGAAAGAGAGGAGGGGAAGGAAGAGAGAGAGAGGAGGGAGGGAGGGAGGGGGGGGGAGGGGGGAAGAGAGAGGGAGGGAGGGAGGGGGGTAGAGAGAGAGGAGGGGGAGGGAAGAGAGAGAGAGGAGGGAGGGAGGGGTAGAGAGAGAGGAGGGGGAGGGAAGAGAGAGAGAGGAGGAGGGAGGGGGTAGAGAGAGAGGAGGGATGGGGGAAGAGAGAGAGGAGGAGGGGGGTAGAGGGGTAGAGAGGAGGGGGGGGGGGGAGAGAGAGAGGGAGGGATGAGGGGGGGAGAGAGAGAGAGGAGGGATGGAAGAGAGAGAGAGGGGAGGGAGGGTATAGAGAGAGAGGAGGGAGGGGGTAGAGAGAGAGGAGGGGGGGGGGGAGAGAGAGAGAGGAGGAGGGAGGGGTAGAGAGAGAGAGGGGGGGTAGAGAGAGAGAGAGGAGGGAGGGGGAGAGAGAGAGAGAGAGGAGGGAGGGAGGGAGGGAGGGAGGGAGGGAGGGAGGGAGGGGAGGGAGGGAGGGAGGGAGGGAGGGAGGGAGGGAGGGAGGGAGGGAGGGAGAGAAAAGAGAGTCAATATTAAAACATAGTTAATTGATGGTGCATGACATTGTGGTGACAGTGGTAGACTGGTAGAAGACAGCAGGATGGTGTAGTGGAGTTGTATAATAACCTATAGAGACACAAGGGGGAGGGAGAGAAAGAAAGGGGAGGGCTGTGCTGTTCCTGTCCTCTGTGCCAGGAGCCTAGGGGGCATGGGGGCGGGAGAACTAGAGCATCCTCTAAGATAGACAAAGAGACAGAGAGGGAGAAAAATGGAGAGGCAGAAAGAGAGAGAGAGAGAGATGGAGGGAGAGAGAGAGATGGAGGGAGAGAGAGAGATAGAGGGAGAGAGAGATGGAGGGAGAGAGGGAGATGGAGGGAGAGATATGGAAGGAGCGAGAGAGAGAGATGGAGGGAGAGAGAGAGACAGAGAGAGAGAGAAAGATGGAGGGAGGACAGGAGATAGGGGACAGATGTGGAGAGAGAGGTGATTTGAGGAGAAAGAAAGAAATCAGGATGGAGAAAAAGAGCAAAGGGAACTGGAGAGAGATACAGTCAGACTACAGTCAGAGAGAGAGAGAGAGAGAGAGATACAGTCAGACTACAGTCAGAGAGAGAGAGAGAGAGATACAGTCAGACTACAGTCAGAGAGAGAGAGAGAGATACAGTCAGACTACAGTCAGAGAGAGAGAGAGAGAGAGATACAGTCAGACTACAGTCAGAGAGAGAGAGAGAGAGAAACAGTCAGACTACAGTCAGAGAGAGAGAGAGAGAGAGATACAGTCAGACTACAGTCAGAGAGAGAGAGAGAGATACAGTCAGACTACAGTCAGAGAGAGAGAGAGAGAGAGAGATACAGTCAGACTACAGTCAGAGAGAGAGAGAGAGATACAGTCAGACTACAGTCAGAGAGAGATACAGTCAGACTACAGTCAGAGAGAGATACAGTCAGACTACAGTCAGAGAGAGAGAGAGATACAGTCAGACTACAGTCAGAGAGAGAGAGAGAGAGATACAGTCAGACTACAGTCAGAGAGAGAGAGAGAGAGAGAGAGATACAGTCAGACTACAGTCAGAGAGAGAGAGAGAGAGATACAGTCAGACTACAGTCAGAGAGAGATACAGTCAGACTACAGTCAGAGAGAGATACAGTCAGACTACAGTCAGAGAGAGAGACTACAGTCAGAGAGAGATACAGTCAGACTACAGTCAGAGAGAGATACAGTCAGACTACAGTCAGAGAGAGAGAGAGAGAGATACAGTCAGACTACAGTCAGAGAGAGATACAGTCAGACTACAGTCAGAGAGAGTGTACAGAGTATAGGGATTTGAAGAGAGAGATACGATAGAGAGAGATAGAGTAGAGAACCAGAAACTACACAGAGATACTGTAGAATACAGATAACCAGATAGAAACAGAGATACTGTAGAATACAGATAACCAGATAGATTCAGGCAGAAACTACACAGAGATACTGTAGAGATAACCAGATAGATTCAGAGATACTGTAGAGTAGAGATAACCAGATAGATTCAGAGATACTGTAGAGTAGAGATAACCAGATAGGCACAGAGATACTGTAGAATACAGATAACCAGAAACTACACAGAGATACTGTAGAATACAGATAACCAGATAGAAACAGAGATACTGTAGAACAGAGATAACCAGATAGATTCAGGCAGAAACTACACAGAGATACTGTAGAATAGAGATAACCAGATAGATTCAGGCAGAAACTACACAGAGATACTGTAGAATACAGATAACCAGATAGATACAGAGATACTGTAGAATAGAGATAACCAGATAGATTCAGGCAGAAACTACACAGAGATACTGTAGAATACAGATAACCAGATAGATACAGAGATACTGTAGAATAGAGATAACCAGATAGAAACCAGACACAGAGATATATAGAGAACCAGACACAGAGATATATAGAGAACCAGACAGAGATATATAGAGAACCAGACACAGAGATATATAGAGAACCAGACACAGAGATATTTAGCCAACCAGACAGAGATATATAGAGAACCAGACACAGAGATATATAGAGAACCAGACATACTGAAACTACAGCCACAGATGATATGTGTGCTGGTGTAGAAACAGAGAGAGGACAGGAGATGCTTCGTCGAGAAGAACAAAACTTCTCCTACCTTCTGTTCATCCTCCCATAGGATGTTCACCAGCCCCATCTCTGGTGCGGGTAGCTGGGCAGGACATCCACTAGAGTCCCTGGTCTGAGGCCTAACCAGACCTGCACCCCAGCCCCATCTCTGGTCCTGGTAGCTGGGCAGAACATCCACTAGAGTCCCTGGTCTGAGGCCTAACCAGACCTGCACCCCAGCCCCATCTCTGGTCCTGGTAGCTGGGCAGAACATCCACTAGAGTCCCTGGTCTGAGGCCTAACCAGATTTGCACCTCAGCCCCATCTCTGGTGCGGGT
>NW_024609034.1:20000-57500 GCF_018296145.1 Oncorhynchus tshawytscha | reverse complement strand
CACACACACACACACACACACACACACACACACACACACACACACACACACACACACACACACACGGAGACATACACAGAGACAAAGCCACTGCTCGTGTAAGAATATGTCAAAGATAAATACACAACGCAGAGACAGAGTACGAGAGGTCAAGAGTACGAGAGTCGATAGAGTAACTAACGATCAATGGGTTTTCTTTAATGGGGAATTAATGAACAACGGTTCAGAGACATGGGAGGAATATGTCTTCAGAAATAGGATACTTGTTCTTTGGCCATTGGCTAGTTTTATTGCAAGGGATTCTAATTGGTCAACCACTGGCTAGGGCGGGGTTTATAAAACGACATCCTGTCACTTTGTTCTGTGGAGAGAGAATCACAGGAGAGAATTACTGAGGAGAGAATCACTGAGGAGAGAATCACAGAGGAGAGAATCACTGAGGAGAGAATCACTGAGGAGAGAATCACTGAGGAGAGAATCACTGAGGAGAGAATCACTGAGGAGAGAATCACTGAGGAGAGAATCACTGAGGAGAGAATCACTGAGGAGAGAATCACTGAGGAGAGAATCACTGAGGAGAGAATCACTGAGGAGAGAATCACTGAGGAGAGAATCACTGAGGAGAGAATCACAGAGGAGAGAATCACTGAGGAGAGAATCACTGAGGAGAGAATCACTGAGGAGAGAATCACTGAGGAGAGAATCACAGAGGAGAGAATCACTGAGGAGAGAATCACTGAGGAGAGAATCACTGAGGAGAGAATCACTGAGGAGAGAATCACTGAGGAGAGAATCACAGGAGAGAATCACTGAGGAGAGAATCACTCAGGAGAGAATCACTGAGGAGAGAATCACTCAGAGAGAGAATCACTGAGGAGAGAATCACTGAGGAGAGAATCACTGAGGAGAGAATCACTCAGGAGAGAATCACTGAGGAGAGAATCACTGAGGAGAGAATCACTGAGGAGAGAATCACTGAGGAGAGAATCACTGAGGAGAGAATCACTCAGGAGAGAATCACTGAGGAGAGAATCACTGAGGAGAGAATCACTGAGGAGAGAATCACTGAGGAGAGAATCACAGAGGAGAGAATCACTGAGGAGAGAATCACTGAGGAGAGAATCACAGAGGAGAGAATCACTGAGGAGAGAATCACTGAGGAGAGAATCACTCAGGAGAGAATCACTGAGGAGAGAATCACAGAGGAGAGAATCACTGAGGAGAGAATCACTGAGGAGAGAATCACTCAGGAGAGAATCACTGAGGAGAGAATCACAGAGGAGAGAATCACAGAGGAGAGAATCACAGAGGAGAGAATCACTGAGGAGAGAATCACAGAGGAGAGAATCACTGAGGAGAGAATCACTGAGGAGAGAATCACAGAGGAGAGAATCACAGAGGAGAGAATCACTGAGGAGAGAATCACTGAGGAGAGAATCACTGAGGAGAGAATCACTGAGGAGAGAATCACTGAGGAGAGAATCACAGGAGAGAATCACTGAGGAGAGAATCACTGAGGAGAGAATCACTGAGGAGAGAATCACAGAGGAGAGAATCACAGAGGAGAGAATCACAGAGGAGAGAATCACTCAGGAGAGAATCACAGAGGAGAGAATCACTGAGGAGAGAATCACAGGAGAGAATCACTGAGGAGAGAATCACTGAGGAGAGAATCACAGAGGAGAGAATCACAGAGGAGAGAATCACAGGAGAGAATCACAGAGGAGAGAATCACTGAGGAGAGAATCACTGAGGAGAGAATCACAGAGGAGAGAATCACTGAGGAGGAATCACAGAGGAGAGAATCACAGAGGAGAGAATCACAGAGGAGAGAATCACTGAGGAGAGAATCACTGAGGAGAGAATCACTGAGGAGAGAATCACAGAGGAGAGAATCACTGAGGAGAGAATCACAGAGGAGAGAATCACTGAGGAGAGAATCACTGAGGAGAGAATCACTGAGGAGAGAATCACTGAGGAGAGAATCACAGAGGAGAGAATCACTCAGGAGAGAATCACAGAGGACAGGTGAGAATGACCATCTACCTCCCGGTATGATTTGTCCTACTTGAATAAACCTATTTTTCTCCCCCTGATTTGCTTTGGAGTCTGTGTTATTAAATAATAACATAAGTTGCTAACACTAGGGTTGCTAAATTCTTGGAACTTTCTAAATAAATAAATAAATAATTTCCCTCCAATAGTTTATACAAGATGGCTTCTATCAAATTATCAATGAAATCTTGTGAATGATGAGGGGGGCGGGACTTCCGTATAGGATGTAAATAACACACCCAGGAGTTGTATGTTAATATGACCACTCATAAAGGGGGTTCCGTGTCGGCATGACAACTACAATGTTCTGAACCCGCTAGAATGGTTGATGTTGTAATGGGCTACTCAGGAGGGGGGCTGTCTGTCTGTACCGGTGGGGAGGGACTGGTGATGTGGGTCTGGACTGGTGATGTGGGTCTGTACTGGTGGGGAGGGACTGGTGATGTGGGTCTGGACTGGTGGGGAGGGACTGGTGATGTGGGTCTGGACTGGTGGGGGTCTGTACTGGTGATGTGGGTCTGGTGGGGGGACTGGTGATGTGGGTCTGGGTGGGGAGGGACTGGTGATGTGGGTCTGGTGGGGACTGGTCTGGGGACTGGGGGACTGGACTGGTGATGTGGGTCTGGACTGGTGGGGAGGGACTGGTGATGTGGGTCTGGACTGGTGGGGAGGGACTGGTGATGTGGGTCTGGACTGGTGGGGAGGGACTGGTGATGTGGGTCTGGTGGTGTGGGGGACTGGTGATGTGGGTCTGGTCTGTGGGTCTGGACTGGTGGGGAGGGACTGGTGATGTGGGTCTGTACTGGTGGGGAGGGACTGGTGATGTGGGTCTGTACTGGTGGGGAGGGACTGGTGATGTGGGTCTGGACTGGTGGGGAGGGACTGGTGATGTGGGTCTGGACTGGTGATGTGGGTCTGAACTGGTGGGGAGGGACTGGTGATGTGGGTCTGGACTGGTGGGGAGGGACTGGTGATGTGGGTCTGGACTGGTGGGGAGGGACTGGGACTGGTGATGTGGGTCTGTACTGGTGGGGAGGGACTGGTGATGTGGGTCTGGACTGGTGGGGAGGGACTGGTGATGTGGGTCTGTACTGGTGGGGAGGGACTGGTGATGTGGGTCTGTACTGGTGGGGAGGGACTGGTGATGTGGGTCTGTACTGGTGGGGAGGGACTGGTGATGTGGGTCTGTACTGGTGGGGAGGGACTGGTGATGTGGGTCTGTACTGGTGGGGAGGGACTGGTGATGTGGGTCTGGACTGGTGGGGAGGGACTGGTGATGTGGGTCTGGACTGGTGGGGAGGGACTGGTGATGTGGGTCTGTACTGGTGGGGAGGGACTGGTGATGTGGGTCTGGACTGGTGGGTCTGGACTGGTGGGGGTCTGGACTGGTGGGGAAGGACTGGTGATGTGGGTCTGTACTGGTGGGGAGGGACTGGGACTGGGTCTGGACTGGTGATGTGGGTCTGTACTGGTGGGGAGGGACTGTTGTGGGTCTGAACTGGTGGGGATGTGGGTCTGGTGATGTGGGTCTGTACTGGTGGGGAGGGACTGGTGATGTGGGTCTGTACTGGTGGGAAGGACTGGTGATGTGGGTCTGGTGATGTGGGTCTGGTGATGTGGTGGGGGGGACTGGTGATGTGGGTCTGGTGATGTGGGGATGTGGGACTGGTGATGTGGGTCTGGTGACTGTGGGTCTGGGTGGGTCTGGTGATGTGATGGTGATGTGGGTCTGGTGACTGGTGGGGTGAGGGACTGGTGATGTGGGTCTGGTGGTGGGTCTGGACTGGTGGGGAGGGACTGGATGATGTGGGTCTGGTGATACTGGTGATGTGGGACTGGTGATGTGGGTCTGGACTGGTGATGTGGGTCTGGTGATGTGGGTCTGTACTGGTGGGGAGGGACTGGTGATGGGTCTGGTGATGTGGGTCTGGACTGGTGATGTGGGTCTGGACTGGTGGGGAGGGACTGGTGATGGTGGGGAGGGACTGTGGGTCTGGACTGGTGGGGAGGGACTGGATGTGGGTGACTGGTGGGGAGGGACTGGTGATGTGGGTCTGTACTGGTGGGGAGGGACTGGTGATGTGGGTCTGGACTGGTGGGGAGGGACTGGTGATGTGGGTCTGGTGAGGGACTGGTGATGTGGGTCTGGACTGGTGGGGAGGGACTGGTCTGGATGTGGGTGGTGATGTGGGTCTGGACTGGTGGGGTGGGGAGGGACTGGTGATGTGGGTCTGGACTGGTGGGGAGGGACTGGTGATGTGGGTCTGACTGGTGGGGAGGGACTGGTGATGTGGGTCTGGACTGATGTGGGTCTGGTGGGTGGGTCTGGTGGATGTGGTCTGGACTGGTGGGGGACTGGGACTGGTGATGTGGGTCTGTACTGGTGGGGAGGGACTGGTGATGTGGGTCTGTACTGGTGGGGAGGGACTGGTGATGTGGGTCTGTACTGGTGGGGAGGGACTGGTGATGTGGGTCTGGTGATGTGGGTCTGGTGGTGGGGAGGGACTGGTGATGTGGGTCTGGACTGGTGGGGAGGGACTGGTGATGTGGGTCTGGGGACTGGTGATGTGGGTCTGTACTGGTGGGGAGGGACTGGTGATGTGGGTCTGTACTGGTGGGGAGGGACTGGTGATGTGGGTCTGTACTGGTGGGGAGGGACTGGGATGTGGGTCTGTACTGGTGATGGTGATGTGGGTCTGTACTGGTGGGGAGGGACTGGTGATGTGGGTCTGTACTGGTGGGGAGGGACTGGTGATGTGGGTCTGTACTGGTGGGGAGGGACTGGTGATGTGGGTCTGTCTGGTGGGGAGGGACTGGTGATGTGGGTCTGTACTGGTGGGGAGGGACTGGTGATGGGGTCTGACTGGGGGGAGGGACTGGTGATGTGGGTCTGGACTGGTGGGGAGGGACTGGTGATGTGGGTCTGTACTGGTGGGGAGGGACTGGTGATGTGGGTCTGGACTGGTGGGGAGGGACTGGTGATGTGGGTCTGGACTGGTGGGGAGGGACTGGTGATGTGGGTCTGTACTGGTGGGGAGGGACTGGTGATGGGGTCTGGACTGGTGGGTGGGTCTGTACTGGTGGGGGGACTGGTCTGTGGGTCTGAACTGGGGGAGGGACTGTGGGGGTCTGGTGATGTGGGTCTGGTGATGTGGGTCTGGGTGGGGAGGGACTGGTGATGTGGGTCTGTACTGGTGGGAAGGGACTGGTGATGTGGGTCTGGTGATGTGGGTCTGGTGGTGATGTGGGTCTGGTGATGTGGGTCTGGTGATGTGGGTCTGATGTGGGTCTGGTCTGGTGATGTGGGTCTGGTGATGTGGGTCTGGATGATGTGGTCTGGTGATGTGCGGGTCTGGTGATGTGGGTCTGGTGATGTGGATGTGGGTCTGGTGATGTGGGTCTGGTGATGTGCGTCTGGTGATGTGGGTCTGGTGATGTCTGGGATGTGGGTCTGGTGATGTGGGTCTGGTGATGTGGGTCTGGTGATGTGGGTCTGGTGATGTGGGTCTGGTCTGGTGATGTGGGTCTGGTGATGTGGGTCTGGTGATGTGCGTCTGGTGATGTGGGTCTGGTGATGTGGGTCTGGTGATGTGGGTCTGGTGATGTGGGTCTGGTGATGTGGGTCTGAACAGTTCAACTCTAAAATAGTTGTTATATTATTAAACAGATGCTGTGAATTTTAAAAACACAAGAATTAATTTAATTTAATTATTTATTAATTAATATTATAATTAATATATTTAATTTTAACCAGAGAACTGTGATGAAAGGAAGACATATAAAGGCTCATGTTTCAAAACTCTTTAAAGCACATTTTCAAATGACCCCCGAGGACATCAAACCTCGTTATCAAAAACAAAGTTGACTCTATATATGACATGAGTTTTAATGTATGGAAATAGGAAAGTTAACATTTAGACTTGGATACAGTAGGTCGCCGCCCAGAAGCCTTTGCAAGGGTTAAATCTGCATAAAGATAGTTGATTGGCTGTCACCCTAAGACAAGATGGCCCCTCTCTCCAGACCCTGGGTTTATTGGCTGGTGAATCTGGGCTTTTAGCAGTAGCCTGGTTGTGAGTACCGTATCAACCTATCAGCTTTCATTATTAGATCAAGAAGGATCACACACACACACACACACACACGCACGCACACACACGCACACGCACGCACACACAAGCACACACACGCACACACACACACCAAGATGGAGGCACTAGAAGCACAAACATTCCATAGAACAAAACAAACAAAGAATCTAGAATCACAAACATTCCATAGAACAAAACAAACAAAGAATCTAGAATCACAAACATTCCATAGAACAAAACAAACAAAGAATCTAGAATCACAAACATTCCATAGAACAAAACAAACAAAGAAACTAGAATCACAAACATTCCACGGAACAATCCCCCACCCCCCAAAAAAACGTCAGGTAATTTTTTAGATTTTATTGAATATATATATATTTTTCTGTAAAATCCTGTGGCACATGTAAAGCGGTTGTATTGCATACTATTCTAGAGATATATTATACAAAAGCACACACTGGACCAATTCTCTGTTTAACTGCTAATAAATAGTTCATTATTCTACAGTTGGTTTAAATTACAGTAACAGATCATGCAGAGGAAGGTTCTCCTTCAATCCGTCCAGAGAGACACAAAGATCATCATCGGCAGCAGCAGCAGCCTAGAAATACAACCGTAGTAGAACATAGAATCTATAGAACAGACCTCCCCATTCCAGTCAATGATGTCATAATGGGGTGTACTGGCAGTCATTACGCGAGTGTAAATCATGGAGTCTACCAGTCAAATTGTCACACGGTTTAGAGGTTCTAGGTCCCGGTTTTAGAGATTCTATGTCTACGATTAAAACACATAGATCTGCTCTCTCTCTCTCTCTCTTTCTATGCTGGTTTACAATACTGACCACATGGTTTTACAGGACATCCTGTAAATGAACATTTGACACAGATGTATATATTTTTATAGCTTGATATATAGGTATTGGTAGTTAAAGACATTTAACGCTGACATACAAAAACTGAAGAAAAAGCCCTGCTCTATTCCTACACAGCACGTATATATATACTACTGCCCATTACTAAACCTCCTGTCCTCCATAACCTCCTGTGCTCTATTCCTACACAGCACGTATATATATACTACTGCCCATTACTAAACCTCCTGTCCTCCATAACCTCCTGTGCTCTATTCCTACACAGCACGTATATATATACTACTGCCCATTACTAAACCTCCTGTCCTCCATAACCTCCTGTGCTCTATTCCTACACAGCACGTATATATATACTACTGCCCATTACTAAACCTCCTGTCCTCCATAACCTCCTGTGCTCTATTCCTACACAGCACGTATATATATACTACTGCCCATTACTAAACCTCCTGTCCTCCATAACCTCCTGTGCTCTATTCCTACACAGCACGTATATATATACTACTGCCCATTACTAAACCTCCTGTCCTCCATAACCTCCTGTGCTCTATTCCTACACAGCACGTATATATATACTACTGCCCATTACTAAACCTCCTGTCCTCCATAACCTCCTGTGCTCTATTCCTACACAGCACGTATATATATACTACTGCCCATTACTAAACCTCCTGTCCTCCATAACCTCCTGTGCTCTATTCCTACACAGCACGTATATATATACTACTGCCCATTACTAAACCTCCTGTCCTCCATAACCTCCTGTGCTCTATTCCTACACAGCACGTATATATATACTACTGCCCATTACTAAACCTCCTGTCCTCCATAACCTCCTGTGCTCTATTCCTACACAGCACGTATATATATACTACTGCCCATTACTAAACCTCCTGTCCTCCATAACCTCCTGTGCTCTATTCCTACACAGCACGTATATATATACTACTGCCCATTACTAAACCTCCTGTCCTCCATAACCTCCTGTGCTCTATTCCTACACAGCACGTATATATATACTACTGCCCATTACTAAACCTCCTGTCCTCCATAACCTCCTGTGCTCTATTCCTACACAGCACGTATATATATACTACTGCCCATTACTAAACCTCCTGTCCTCCATAACCTCCTGTGCTCTATTCCTACACAGCACGTATATATATACTACTGCCCATTACTAAACCTCCTGTCCTCCATAACCTCCTGTGCTCTATTCCTACACAGCACGTATATATATACTACTGCCCATTACTAAACCTCCTGTCCTCCATAACCTCCTGTGCTCTATTCCTACACAGCACGTATATATATACTACTGCCCATTACTAAACCTCCTGTCCTCCATAACCTCCTGTGCTCTATTCCTACACAGCACGTATATATATACTACTGCCCATTACTAAACCTCCTGTCCTCCATAACCTCCTGTGCTCTATTCCTACACAGCACGTATATATATATATATATACTACTGCCCATTACTAAACCTCCTGTCCTCCATAACCTCCTGTGCTCTATTCCTACACAGCACGTATATATATACTACTGCCCATTACTAAACCTCCTGTCCTCCATAACCTCCTGTGCTCTATTCCTACACAGCACGTATATATATACTACTGCCCATTACTAAACCTCCTGTCCTCCATAACCTCCTGTGCTCTATTCCTACACAGCACGTATATATATACTACTGCCCATTACTAAACCTCCTGTCCTCCATAACCTTCCTATTCCTACACAGCACGTTTATATATAACACAACTACTGCCCATTACTAAACCTCCTGTCCTAACCTCCTGTGCTCTATTCCTACACAGCACGTATATAAAAACCTATATAACTACTGCCCATTACTAAACCTCCTGTCCTCCATAACCTCCTGTGCTCTATTCCTACACAGCACGTATTACTTGCCCATTACTAAACCTCCTGTCCTCCAGGATTCCTACACAGCACGTATATATATACTACTGCCCATTACTAAACCTCCTGTCCTCCATAACCTCCTGTGCTCTATTCCTACACAGCACGTATATATATACTACTGCCCATTACTAAACCTCCTGTCCTCCATAACCTCCTGTGCTCTATTCCTACACAGCACGTTTATACTACTGCCCACTAAACCCTCCATAGGATATATATATACTACTGCCCATTACTAAACCTCCTGTCCTCCATAACCTCCTGTGCTCTATTCCTACACAGCACGTTTAGCAGAAACCTAGGATATATATATACTACTACTGCCCATTACTAAACCTCCTGTCCTCCATAACCTCCTGTGCTCTATTCCTACACAGCACGTTTATATAAACACAATATATATACTGCCCATTACTAAACCTCCTGTCCTCCATAACCTCCTGTGCTCTATTCCTATTCACAGCACAGCACTAGGATATATATACTACTGCCCATTACTAAACCTCCTGTCCTCCATAACCTCCTGTGCTCTATTCCTACACAGCACGTATATATATACTACTGCCCATTACTAAACCTCCTGTCCTCCATAACCTCCTGTGCTCTATTCCTACACAGCACGTTTATTACTAAACCTAGGATATATATATACTACTGCCCATTACTAAACCTCCTGTCCTCCATAACCTCCTGTGCTCTATTCCTACACAGCACGTTTATTACTAACCTAGGATATATATATACTACTGCCCATTACTAAACCTCCTGTCCTCCATAACCTCCTGTGCTCTATTCCTACACAGCACGTTTATTACTAACCTAGGATATATATATACTACTGCCCATTACTAAACCTCCTGTCCTCTAACCTTCCTACACAGCAAACGTTATATACTACTAAACCTCCTGTCCTCCATAACCTCCTGTGCTCTATTCCTACACAGCACGTATATATACTAAACCCATTACTAAACCTCCTGTCCTCCATAACCTCCTGTGCTCTATTCCTACACAGCACGTTTATTACTAACCTAGGATATATATATACTACTGCCCATTACTAAACCTCCTGTCCTCTATTCCTACACAGCACGTTTATTACTAAACCTAGGATATATATACTACTGCCCATTACTAAACCTCCTGTCCTCTATTCCTACACAGCACGTTTATTACTAAACCTAGGATATATATACTACTGCCCATTACTAAACCTCCTGTCCTCTATTCCTACACAGCACGTTTAGGCAGAAACACAAGGATATATATAATACTGCCCATTACTAAACCTCCTGTCCTCTATTCCTACACAGCACGTTTAGGCAGAAACACAAGGATATATATATACTACTGCCCATTACTAAACCTCCTGTCCTCTATTCCTACACAGCACGTTTAGGCAGAAACACAAGGATATATATACTACTGCCCATTACTAAACCTCCTGTCCTCTATTCCTACAGAAACACAAGGATATATATACACTACTGCCCATTACTAAACTACCTGTCCATTACCTAAACCTCCTGTCCTCTATTCCTACACAGCACGTTTAGGCAGAAACACAAGGATATATATACTACTGCCCATTACTAAACCTCCTGTCCTCCATAACCTCCTGTCCTCTATTCCTACACAGCACGTTTAGGCAGAAACACAAGGATATATATACTACTGCCCATTACTAAACCTCCTGTCCTCTATAACTGCCCATTACTAAACCTCCTGTCCTCTATAACTGCCCATTACTAAACCTCCTGTCCTCTATTCCTACACAGCACGTTTAGGCAGAAACACAAGGATATATATACTACTGCCCATTACTAAACCTCCTGTCCTCTATTCCTACACAGCACGTTTAGGCAGAAACACAAGGATATATATACTACTACTGCCCATTACTAAACTGTCCCATTACACAAGGATAAACCTCCTTACTAAACCTCCTGTCCTCTAACCTTCCTATTCCTACACAGCACGTTTAGGCAGAAACACAAGGATATATATACTACTGCCCATTACTAAACCTCCTGTCCTCTATTCCTACAGAAACACAAGGATATATATACTACTGCCCATTACTAAACCTCCTGTCCTTACAGAAACACAAGGATATATATAACTGCCCATTACTCCTGTCCTCTATAACCTCCTGTCCTCTATTCCTACACAGCACGTTTAGGCAGAAACACAAGGATATATATACTACTGCCCATTACTAAACCTCCTGTCCTGTCCTGTCCTCTATTCCTACACAGCACGTTTACAGAAACACAAGGATATATATACTACTGCCCATTACTAAACCTCCTGTCCTCTATTCTTACACAGCACGTTTAGGCAGAAACACAAGGATATATATACTACTGCCCATTACTAAACCTCCTGTCCTCTATTCCTACACAGCACGTTTAGGCAGAAACACAAGGATATATATACTACTGCCCATTACTAAACCTCCTGTCCTCCATAACCTCCTGTCCTCTATTCCTACACAGCACGTTTAGGCAGAAACACAAGGATATATATACTACTGCCCATTACTAAACCTCCTGTCCTCCATAACCTCCTGTCCTCTATTCCTACACAGCACGTTTAGGCAGAAACACAAGGATATATATACTACTGCCCATTACTAAACCTCCTGTCCTCTATAACTGCCCATTACTAAACCTCCTGTCCTCTATTCCTACCATAGGCAGAAACACAAGGATATATAACACAGCTATTACAAAACACCTCTATAACTACCCATAAAAACCCTCCTGTCCTCTATAACTACCCATTACTAAACCTCCTGTCCTCTATAACCTCCTGTCCTCTATAACTGCCCACTAAACCTCCTGTCTCCTATAACTACCCATTACTAAACCTCCTGTCCTCTATAACCTCCTGTCCTCTATAACTGCCCATTACTAAACCTCCTGTCCTCCATAACTGCCCATTACTAAACCTCCTGTCCTCCATTCCTACACAGCACGTTTAGGCAGAAACACAAGGATATATGTACTACTGCCCATTACTAAACCTCCTGTCCTCTATAACTGCCCATTACTAAACCTCCTGTCCTCTATAACTGCCCATTATTAAACCTCCTGTCCTCTATAACCTCCTGTCCTCCATAACCTCCTGTCCTCCTGTCCTCCATAACCTCCTGTCCTCTATTCCTACACAGCACGTTTAGGCAGAAACACAAGGATATATATATATATATACTGCTGCCCATTACTAAACCTCCTGTCCTCTATAACTACCCATTACTAAACCTCCTGTCCTCTATAACCTCCTGTCCTCTATAACTGCCCATTACTAAACCTCCTGTCCTCCATAACTGCCCATTACTAAACCTCCTGTCCTCCATTCCTACACAGCAAACCTCCTGGCAGAAACACAAACCTCCTGATCTATAACTACTGCCCATTACTAAACCTCCTGTCCTCCATAACCTCCTAAACCTCTATTCCTACACAGCACGTTTAGGCAGAAACACAAGGATCTATACTGCCCATTACTAAACCTCCTGTCCTCTATAACTGCCCATTACTAAACCTCCTGTCCTCTATAACTGTCCTAGCATTATTAAACCTCCTGTCCTCTAAACACAAGGATTACTAAACCTCCTGTCCTCTATAACTACTATTAAAACCTCCTGTCCTCCATAAAACCTCCTGTCCTCTATAACTACCCATTACTAAACCTCCTGTCCTCTATAACTGCCCAAACCTCCTGTTACTAAACCTCCTGTCCTCTATAACTACTGCCCATTACTAAAAACCTCCTGTCCTCTATAACTACCCATTACTAAACCTCCTGTCCTCTATTCCCATTACTAAACCTCCTGTCCTCTATAACAGAAACACTAAACCTCCTGTATATATAACTGCCCATTACTAAACCTCCTGTCCTCCATAACCTCCTGTCCTTCATAACTACCCATTACTAAACCTCCTGTCCTCTAAAACCTCCTGTCCTCTACAACTACTCATTATTAAACCTCCTGTCCTCCATAACCTCCTGTCCTCTATAACTGACCATTACTAAACCTCCTGTCCTCTATAACCTCCTGTCCTCCATAACTGCCCATTACTAAACCTCCTGTCCTCTATAACTACCCATTACTAAATCTCCTGTCCTCTATTCCTAATCAGCACGTTTAGGCAGAAACACAAGGATATATGTACGACTGCCCATTACTAAACCTCCTGTCCTCTATAACTGCCCATTACTAAACCTCCTGTCCTCTATAACTACCCATTACTAAACCTCCTGTCCTCTATAACTACCCATTACTAAACCTCCTGTCCTCTATAACTACCCATTACTAAACCTCCTGTCCTCTATAACTACCCATTACTAAACCTCCTGTCCTCTATAACTACCCATTACTAAACCTCCTGTCCTCTATAACTACCCATTACTAAACCTCCTGTCCTCTATAACTACCCATTACTAAACCTCCTGTCCTCTATAACTACCCATTACTAAACCTCCTGTCCTCTATAACTGCCCATTACTAAACCTCCTGTCCTCTATAACTACCCATTATTAAACCTCCTGTCCTCTATAACTACCCATTACTAAACCTCCTGTCCTCTATAACTGCCCATTCCTAAACATTCTCCATATGTTTTTCTTAAGGTTGCAAAATTACGGTAACTTCCCCAAAATTCCCTGGTTTTCCAGAAATCCTGGTTAGAAGATCCCTTGAATTTACGGGGGAATTAGCTGGACATCCGGGAATCCTCCAACCAAGATTCCTGGAAAACCAGGGAATTATGGAAAAGTTTCCCGGAAATGTTGCAACCCTATTTAGTAGTCTGTCTGGCTAGCCATGTCTGGCAGCCATGTCTGGCTAGCTCTGTCTGGCTAACTCTGTCTGGCAGCCATGTCTGGCTAGCTCTGTCTGGCTAGCTCTGTAAAACCCCACTCGGGCTCTCCAGCTTCAGGGAAAGCAGACCAAAGTTCCCCCCGAGACGCTAAAGCTGATTCAGAAGGGGTTTGGGTTAAATGTGGAAGACATATTTCAGTTGAATGCATTCAGTTGTACAACTGATTAGTTATCCTCCTGTCCTCCGTGTGAAAGTCTAACCTCATAGCTGAGGTTCCACACCGTATCTCCATGACAACTGACTAGGTATCTCCATGACAACTGACTAGGTATCCTCCTGTCCTCCGTGTGAAAGTCTAACCTCATAGCTGAGGTTCCACACCGTATCTCCATGACAACTGACTAGGTATCTCCATGACAACTGACTAGGTATCCTCCTGTCCTCCGTGTGAAAGTCTAACCTCATAACTGAGGTTCCATACTCTATCTTCATGACAACCATGACAGCTGACTAGGGATCTCACTGACAACCCTGCTATGACCAGGACAATATATATACGGCACAGTCCAAATTAGAAATCATCAATGGGTAACTACGGGTAACCAAGGCGGTGTTGTTAACCAACGCAACTGTAACCAGAAGCAACCAACCCACCACCAACATGACTAACCCACAGGCGGCGGCATTTGGGGTTGCCATGCCATGATCAAGGTAATGAGCTGATCCTCCGTCAGGTGAACCCACACACACACACACACACCACACACACACAACACACAGGGTGATCAGGGCCCCTGGATGATATCTGAAGCTCCTCCGTCAGATGTCTGAACGAGGACGAGGGTTTTTTCTAACACACACACACAGGGCACACATACACTGACACACACACCCACACACCCCTGGGCATATGATATCTGAGGGTTTCTAGAGATCAGGGCCCCTGGGCATATGATATCTGAGGGAGAGGCCCATGGGGTTCCTAGAGATCAGGGCCCCTGGGCATGATATCTGAGTGAGGGGCCCATGGGGTTCCTAGAGATCAGGGCCCCTGGGCATATGATATCTGAGTGAGGGGCCCATGGGGTTCCTAGAGATCAGGGCCCCTGGGCATATGATATCTGAGTGAGGGGCCCATGGGGTTCCTAGAGATCAGGGCCCCTGGGCATGTGATATCTGAGTGAGGGGCCCATGAGATCAGGGCCCCTGGGAATGTGATATCTGAGGGAGAGACCCATGGGGTTCCTATGCCCATGATGATTAACACAAGGTTTAGATAGCTTCCTCGACTAACTCACCTAGCGATCTATAAATGTTTTAGCTGACACGGCTAATTGAGTGACTGTCAGTGGCTGACAGAAGGAGAGAAACAAACTGCTGATGCACCACAGCATTTAGAAACAGCACCTTGGCGTATTCTACTAATCTAACTCTCAACAGTAAATGGAGAGCCCCTGACTGACCTCCTGAAAAACATGAGGGTTTAAGGGCCCTAATAGGCTGTTTAGAAAGATGTTTATCTGCTTCTGTACGCTGTTATTACATCTGCCAGCCCTCTATAACTTCCCTTATAGATTATTGAATTGATTAGTCTCTCTGTCTCTCTCCCTCTCTCTCTCCCTGTCTCTCTCTGTCTCTCTGTCTGTCTCTGTCTGTCTGTCTGTCTCTCTCTGTCTGTCTGTCTGTCTGTCTCTGTGTCTCTCTGTCTCTATCTGTGTCTCTCTGTGTCTCTCTGTCTCTCTGTGTCTCTCTCTGTCTCTCTCTCTCTCTCTGTCTCTCTCTCTCTCTGTCTCTCTGTCTCTGTCTCTCTCTCTCTCTGTCTCTCTGTGTCTCTCTCTCTCTGTGTCTCTCTCTCTCTCTCTCTCTCTCTCTCTCTCTCTCTCTCTCTCTCTCTGTCTCTCTCTCTCTCTCTGTCTCTCTCTGTCTCTCTCTCTCTCTCTCTCTCTGTCTCTCTGTCTCTCTGTCTCTCTCTCTCTCTCTGTCTCTCTCTCTCTCTCTCTCTCTCTCTCTCTCTCTCTCTCTCTCTGTCTCTCTCTCTCTCTCTCTCTCTCTCTCTCTCTCTCTCTGTCTCTCTCTCTCTCTCTCTCTCTCTCTGTCTCTCTCTCTCTCTCTGTCTCTCTCTCTGGGAACCTTGGATTATATTTGGGTTGGAGGATACTGGTGCCATGGTAACAAGGTTTGTGATGCGGACCTTCACGGCACAAGATAAGCTAACGCCCCCCTGTAAACAGTCAAGCGGTGGCTATAAGACGGGGGTATGTGACAATATAAACATAACCCCCTGTAAACATACAACGGCATATCATGCTATAACAAAAACGCTAGCTAACCACCGCTAACTACAGCAAGCTAACTACAGCTACCTACCGCTAGCTAACTACAGTTAACTACCGCTAGCTAACTACCGCTAGCTAACTACAGCTACCTACCGCTAGCTAACTACTGCTAGCTTACTACCGCTAGTTAACTACTGCTAACTACCGCTAGCTAACTACAGCTAACTACCGCTAGCTAACTACCGCTAGCTAACTACAGCTAACTACCGCTAGCTAACTACAGCTAACTACCGCCAGCTAACTACCGCCAGCTAACTACCACCAGCTAACTACAGCTAGCTAACTACCGCTAGCTAACTACAGCTAACTACCGCCAGCTAACTACTGCCAGCTAACTACCACCAGCTAACTACAGCTAACTACCACCAGCTAACTACCGCTAGCTAACTACTGCTAGCTAACTACCGCTAGCTAACTACCGCTAACTACCGCCAGCTAACTACCGCCAGCTAACTACCACCAGCTAACTACAGCTAACTACCGCTAGCTAACTACAGCTATCTACCGCTAGCTAACTACAGCTATCTACCGCTAGCTAACTACAGCTATCTACCGCTAGCTAACTACAGCTATCTACCGCTAGCTAACTACAGCTATCTACCGCTAGCTAACTACAGCTATCTACCGCTAGCTAACTACAGCTATCTACCGCTAGCTAACTACAGCTATCTACCGCAAGTTAACTGCCAAAATAGGAATAATAACTAACTATCGTACTTATGGTAACTACCACCCCTATTGGAATCTGGCTACCTATAAATGCAGTCTCACTTTAAAGGATTATAATCTCATGCATAAGAAGAATTGACTATTGGTTGCAGACTTTCCCGGAATTCCAAAGGGTTTTTTTCTCCCAGAAAGTTACTGGAAATGTTGTAACGACTAGATTTGACCAATCACACAGATTCACTGAGGCCTGGAATATAGGCTAGAGAACATGGGAATGATTCTAAAACACATCAGATCAGATTTAAACCAAATCAAATGATTCCTAAAACACATCAGATCAGATTTAAACCAAATCAAATGATTCCTAAAACACATCAGATCAGATTTAAACCAAATCAAATGGTTCCTAAAACACATCAGATCAGATTTAAACCAAATCAAATGATTCCTAAAACACATCAGATCAGATTTAAACCAAATCAAATGATTCCTAAAACACATCAGATCAGATTTAAACCAAATCAAATGATTCCTAAAACACATCAGATCAGATTTAAACCAAATCAAATGATTCCTAAAACACATCAGATCAGATTTAAACCAAATCAAATGATTCCTAAAACACATCAGATCAGATTTAAACCAAATCAAATGATTCCTAAAACACATCAGATCAGATTTAAACCAAATCAAATGATTCCTAAAACACATCAAATTAAACTAGATAAACTCCTCACACCAGCTTCCTCTGACACACACACAGAGTCAATGTGCGTTATATAGATGCTGGTTTGATGTTGTGCCATGATTGTGAGAGAGGGGAGAGAGTGGTAGGAAGTGAGAGTATCAACGTGTGTGTGTGTGTGTGTGTATAATGTATGTGTATGACTGTCCTCCCCCTCTTCCTCAGTAACAGAGGGATATTCAGGTGCTGTCTAGCAACCCTGCCACAGGGTGATCAAATTAAGATCCTACATCTGTATGAATGTGTGTATGAATGTGTTTGTGTGTGTGTGTGCGCATGTGTGTTGGTTATGGAGTGTGTGTGTGTGTGTGTGTTCGTTAAGGAGTGTGTGTGTGTGTTGGTTAAGGAGTGTGTGTTGGTTAAGGAGTGTGTGTGTGTGTTGGTTAAGGAGTATGTGTGTGTGTTGGTTAAGGAGTGTGTGTTGGTTAAGGAGTGTGTGTGTGTGTTGGTTAAGGAGTGTGTGTGTGTGTGTGTTGGTTAAGGAGTGTGTGTGTGTGTTGGTTAAGGAGTGTGTGTGTGTCTGTCCTAGCTCTCTGCAGCCTCCTCCTCAGTAACAGAGGGGTACTCTGGGTTAACGAAGGAGAACCCCTGGAACTCTTCCTGGTCCAGGTTCATGATGACCTCCTGGTCTGGGGGGTCAGGACAGGGGGTGGCGGGTGAAGAAACGATCAAAGTTCTCTGCCTCGCGCCCGCACTGTGGGGGGAGAGGAGAGGAGAGGAGAGGAGAGGAGGAGAGGGGTGGGGTGGGAGAGGAGGAGACGGGGTGGGGAGAGGAGAGGAGAGGGGGATGGATTGAGGTGGGAGAGGAGGAGAGGAGAGGGAGAGAGGGGGAGAGGGGGGGGTGGGGAGAGGAGGGAAGAGGGGGAGGAGGGAGGAGGAGAGGGGTGGGAGAGGAGTGGAGAGGAGGAGAGGAGAGGGGGAGGGAGAGGAGAGCGAGGAGGAGGGGTGTGAGAGAAGCGGAGAGGAGAGGGGGGATGGGAGAGGAGGAGAGGAGAGGGGGTGGGAGAGAAGGGGAGGGGAGGGAGAAGGGAGAGGGAGGAGGAGAGGGGTGGGAGAGAAGGGGAGAGGGGAGGAGAGGGGGGATGGGAGAGAAGGGGAGAGGAGGAGTAGAGAAGGAGAGGGGGAGAGGAGGAGGAGAGGAGGAGAGGAGGAGAGGGGCGAGTTGAGACGCATCCAAGAACAGACAATCAACCAATAGAAAAAGGCGACAGAACCCATGAGAGGAAGAGAAGGATGGATGGAGGTAAGGAGAGGTGGATGGATGGAGGTAAGGAGAGGTGGATGGATGGATGGAGGTAACGAGAGGTGGATAGATGGATGGAGGTAAGGAGAGGTGGATAGATGGATGGAGGTAAGGAGAGGTGGATGGATGGAGGTAAGGAGAGGTGGATGGATGGAGGTAAGGAGAGGTGGATGGATGGATGGAGGTAAGGAGAGGAGGGTGGATGGAGGTAAGGAGAGGTGGATGGATGGAGGTAAGGAGAGGTGGATGGATGGATGGAGGTAAGGAGAGGTGGATGGATGGATGGAGGTAAGGAGAGATGGATGGATGGATGGAGGTAAGGAGAGGTGGATGGATGGAGGTAAGGAGAGGTGGATGGATGGAGGTAAGGAGAGGTGGATGGAGGTAAGGATGGATGGATGGAGGTAAGGAGAGGTGGATGGATGGATGGATGGAGGTAGGTAGGAGAGGTGGATGGATGGATGGAGGTAAGGAGAGGTGGATGGATGGAGATAAGGAGAGGTGGATGGAGGTAAGGAGAGGTGGATGGATGGATGGAGGTAAGGAGAGGTGGATGGATGGAGATAAGGAGAGGTGGATGGAGGTAAGGAGAGGTGGATGGATGGATGGAGGTAAGGAGAGGTGGACGGATGGAGGTAAGGAGAGGTGGATGGATGAGGGTAAGGAGAGTTGGATGGATGGAGGTAAGGAGAGGTGGATGGATGGAGGTAAGGAGAGGTGGATGGATGGAGGTAAGGAGAGGTGGATGGATGGAGGTAAGGAGAGGTGGATGGATAGAGGCAAGGAGAGCTGGATGGAGGTAAGGAGGTAAGGAGAGGTGGATGGATGGAGGTAAGGAGAGGTGGATGGAAGGATGGAGGTAGGGAGAGGTGGATAGATGGATGGAGGTAAGGAAGTAAGGAGAGGTGGATGGAGGTAAGGAGAGGTGGATGGATGGAGGTAAGGAGGTAAGGAGAGATGGATGGATGGAGGTAAGGAGAGTTGGATGAATGGATGGAGGTAAGGAGGTAAGGAGAGGAGGATGGATGGAGGTAAGGAGAGATGGATGAATGGATGGAGGTAAGGAGAGGTGGATGGATGGATGGAGGTAAGGAGAGATGGATGGATGGAAGGAGAGGTGGATGGATGGAGGTGGAGAGGTGGATGGAGGTAAGGAGAGGTGGATGGAGGTAAGGAGAGGTGGATGGATGGAGGTATAGGAGAGGTGGATGGATGGAGATGGAGGATGGAGGTAGATGGATGGATAAGGAGAGGTGGATGGAGGAGATAAGGAGAGGTGGATGGATGGAGGAGGTAAGGAGAGGTGGATGGATGGATGGAGGGAGAGGTGGATGGATGGAGGAAGGAGAGGTGGATGGATGGAGGTAAGGAGAGATGGATGGATGGATGGAGGTAAGGAGAGGTGGATGGATGGAGATAAGGAGAGGTGGATGGATGGAGGTAAGGAGAGGATGGATGGATGGAGGTATGGAGATGGATGGAGGTGGAGAGGTGGATGGATGGAGATGGATGAGAGGTGGATGGATGGATGGAGGTAAGGAGAGGATGGATGGATGGAGAGGTGGATGGATGGAGGTAAGGAGAGATGGATGGATGGATGGATGGAGGTAGGAGAGGTGGATGGATGGAGGTAAGGAGAGGATGGATGGATGGAGGTGGAGAGGTGGATGGATGGAGATAAGGAGAGGATGGATGGAGGTAGAGTGGATGGAGGTGGATGGATGGAGGTAAGGAGAGGAGAGGATGGATGGAGGTAAGGAGAGGTGGATGGATGGAAGGAGAGGTGGATGGATGGAGATAAGGAGAGGTGGATGGATGGAGGTAAGGAGGTGGATGGATGGAGGTAAGGAGAGGTGGATGGATGGATGGAGGTAAGGAGAGGTGGATGGATGGAGGTAAGGAGAGATGGATGGATGGATGGATGGAGGTAAGGAGAGGTGGATGGAAGGAAGTAAGGAGAGATGGATGGATGGAGGTAAGGAGAGGTGGATGTATGGAGGTAAGGAGAGGTGGATGTATGGAGATAAGGAGAGGTGGATGGAGGTAAGTTGAGGTGGATGGATGGAGGTAAGGAGGGGTGGATGGATGGAGGTGGATGGAGGTAGGTGGATGGATGGAGGTAAGGAGAGGTGGATGGATGGAGGTAAGGAGAGGTGGATGGATGGAGATAAGGAGAGGTGGATGGATGGAGAGTAAGGAGAGGTGGATGGATGGAGGTAAGGAGAGGTGGATGGATGGAGGTAAGGAGAGGTGGATGGATGGAGATAAGGAGAGGATGGATGGAGGTAAGGAGAGGTGGATGGATGGAGGTAAGGAGAGGTGGATGGATGGAGGTAAGGAGAGGTGGATGGATGGAGGTAAGGAGAGGTGGATGGATGGAGGTAAGGAGAGGTGGATGTATGGAGATAAGGAGAGGTGGATGGATGGAGGTAAGGAGAGGTGGATGGATGGAGGTAAGGAGAGGTGGATGGATGGATGGAGGTAAGGAGAGGTGGATGGATGGAGGTAAGGAGAGGTGGATGGATGGAGGTAAGGAGAGGTGAATGGAAGGATGATGGAGAAGTGATGCTCCACAGAAGGCAGTAATGATACATACCAACACTCAAAAGTGTGTGTGTGTTTTACACTGTGAGGGGGAAGAACTTGTTATCAGAGACAACAGAGGAACAGGAAGCTGCTGTAGAATCCACACACACACACACACGCACACACACACACACACACACACACACACACACACACACACACACACACACACGAAGACCCAGCAGGATATAGGACAGCTGGATAAAAAACCTCTGCTCAGAAAAACCCTTTAACAGCAGTGCGGCCTCCGGCTGTGTGTGTGTGTGTGTGTGTGTGTGTGTGTGTGTGTTTCCACATGACATCATCATCATCTAGTTGTGGTTAACCTGATTCTGACGCCGCTGGACCGTAGAAATACTATGTATGGAACGGACTTAAGCCTTTAGTTAAAACAACACACACACACACACACAGACACAGACACACAGACACACATACACAGAGACACACGCACGGCCACACACACACACACACACACACACACACACACACACACACACACACACACACACACACACACACACACACACACACACACACACACACACAGAGACACACGCACGGCCACACACACACACACACACACACACAAACAAAAAGGCAGGCAGGCAGGCACACAACCATTGACCCTGCTGCGCTGCCGCTCGGCCTCGTGGGTAACGGGCCTTACTCAGTGGTGAACCCTGACCAGGCCACGATACGTGTGTGTTACAGACAGAGTGCTTTGAGTGTGTTGTGTTGTGTGTGTGTGTGTGTGTGTGTGTGTGTGTGTGTGTGTGTGTGTCTGTGTGTGTGTGTGTGTCTGTGTGTGTGTGTGTGTCTGTGTGTATGTGTGTGTATGTGTGTGTGTGTGTGTCTGTGTGTCTGTGTGTCTGTGTGTGTGTGTGTGTGTGTGTGTGTGTGTGTGTGTGTGTGTGTGTGTGTGTGTGTGTGTGAATTGAGGCGAGAGCTTTTCTCTGTCCTCACAGACCGTCCTGTCCACTACCATCAGCATCACAGTTCCTATGGCGACAGCAGGGGCATAAACACGCTGCATGATTACCCACGATGCATGATTACCCACGATGCTGCAGTGAGGAAAGGCTGTACAGGGGGGAACCATTTCAGCATTAAAGAGATCGAGGGATTAGAGGGAGATAAAGAGATAGAGGGGGAGGGAGAGAGAGAGAGACAGGAAGATAGAGAGATAGAGGGAGGAAGAGAGAGATTTAGAGAGATAGAGGGGGAGGAAGAGAGAGTTGGGAAGATAGAAAGATAGTGGGGGAGAGGAGGGAGAGAGAAAGGAAGATAGAGAGGGGGAGAGGAGGGAGAGAGAAAGGAAGATAGAGAGGGGGAGAGGAGGGAGAGAGAAAGGAAGATAGAGAGACAGAAAGATATAGACAAAGAGGGGGAGGAAGTTACCTAAGTTACCTAACCTATTGTCATTATGGGGTTGACAGAGAGGCTGTGAAACAAAGTTTGATTGGTTAAGAGATGGCTGAGTCATTGACGAATCAGGAAATCCGATTTTTACAAGGTCATTTAAATCCTTCACGAAAATCCACTCCACAACGGCCTATCAACGTGAAATATATTACGAATAATATTAGGGCTCGCCATGTACAGTTTGATACCTTAAACACAAATAAATAATGAAACAATCCATTTTTATTTGACTATTGTAACGCTAATGCTTTTAAAGAATATTTATCTGGACCAACGTAGACCGTGAACTCGGTTACAAAGATTTCACCGTTTCCATTAGAACCAATGTAAATCCACTCCACAGCGGTCTATCGATGTGAAACGTAGAGTTGATTATCTCTGAAAGAGTTGATTATCTCGAAAAGAAAATAAGGAAACTACATTTGTAAACAACTCCTTATTTAGAATCAAAATGATTTGCAATCATCCTCTCCTTCGAGAACCAAACGTCAGATTCACTCTAGACTTTGTATATATAGACTGATTACGGTAGTCGCTCAGGGTTCAAATATGGGCCCGCACTGTATCCACGCATTTACCGGACAGTTTATTAGGTACACCGTCCCATTCACCATAATGGATCTCTTCCACAGACAGTGAGTCACGTACATCAAGGCATTCAGTTACTGGTCCATTGGACAGTTTATTAGGTACACCGTCCCATTCACCATAATGGATCGCTTCCACAGACAGTGAGTCACGTGGTCGTAGCTTGTTATATAAAGCAGGCAGACAGTAGCTTGTTAAAGAAAATATGCTCGCAGATATATTTATTTTCTATTTTCTTTGTCATTTTGTTCCTGCTGTATTTCCTGGGTGTCATTTTGTTCCTGCTGTATTTCCTGGGTGTCATTATGTTCCTGCTGTATTTCCTGGGTGTCATTATGTTCCTGCTGTATTTCCTGGGTGTCATTATGTTCCTGCTGTATTTCCTGGGTGTCATTATGTTCCTGCTGTATTTCCTGGGTGTCATTTTGTTCCTGCTGTATTTCCTGGGTGTCATTATGTTCCTGCTGTATTTCCTGGGTGTCATTATGTTCCTGCTGTATTTCCTGGGTGTCATTATGTTCCTGCTGTATTTCCTGGGTGTCATTTTGTTCCTGCTGTATTTCCTGGGTGTCATTATGTTCCTGCTGTATTTCCTGGGTGTCATTATGTTCCTGCTGTATTTCCTGGGTGTCATTATGTTCCTGCTGTATTTCCTGGGTGTCATTATGTTCCTGCTGTAGTTCCTGGGTGTAATTTGTTGAGTAATTGTAAGATGCTTCTTTTAGTAAAAGATACCTTGGTCTCAATAGGACTCCTAAGTTTAAAAAATAAAGGTGAACTCTCTCTCTTCTCCCTCTCTTTGTCGGTCTATTTCTCTCTCTCAGCAGGTAGCACAACTAAACAACAGGAGGTCTGACGTCTCTGACAGCTACAACAGAGGGAGAGGGAGAAGGAAAGGGAGAAGGAGATAAAGATGGAGAGAGAGAGAGAGAGAGAAAGAGAGAGGTCTGGACTCATTAGGGCTCTGTTCTGACAGATCCTGCCTTCCAACCTTTTGATGGAAAAACAAGGTAAGGCTGATACACACGCTGGTCACACCAGTAAACAACAACAACAACAACAACGTGGAACTGATACACACGCTGGTCACACCAGTAAACAACAACAAGGTGGAACTGATGCAAATGCTGGTCACACCAGTAAACAACAACAACAACAAGGTGGAACTGATACACACGCTGGTCACACCAGTAAACAACAACAACAACATGGTACTGATACACACACTGGTCACACCAGTAAACAACAACAACAACATGGTACTGATACACACACTGGTCACACCAGTAAACAACAACAACAACAAGGTGGAACTGATACACACGCTGGTCACACCAGTAAACAACAACAACAACAAGGTGGAACTGATACACACGCTGGTCACACCAGTAAACAACAACAACAAGGTGGAACTGATACACATGCTGGTCACACCAGTAAACAACAACAACAACAAGGTGGAACTGATACACATGCTGGTCACACCAGTAAACAACAACAACAACAAGGTGGAACTGATACACACGCTGGTCACACCAGTAAACAACAACAACAACAAGGTGGAACTGATGCACACGCTGGTCACACCAGTAAACAACAACAACAACAACAAGGTGGAACTGATACACACGCTGGTCACACCAGTAAACAACAACAACAAGGTGGAACTGATGCACATGCTGGTCACACCAGTAAACAACAACAACAACAAGGTGGAACTGATACACACGCTGGTCACCCCAGTAAACAACAACAACAACAAGGTGGTACTGATACACACGCTGGTCACACCAGTAAACAACAACAAGGTGATACTGATAAACACACTGGTCACACCAGTAAACAACAACAACAACGTGGTACTTATAAACAAGCTGGTCACACCAGTAAACAACAACAACAACAAGGTGGAGCTGATACACACGCTGGTCACACCAGTAAACAACAACAACAACGTGGTACTTATAAACAAGCTGGTCACACCAGTAAACAACAACAACAACGTGGTACTGATAAACAAGCTGGTCACACCAGTAAACAACAACAACAACAAGGTGGAACTGATACACACGCTGGTCACACCAGTAAACAACAACAACAACAAGGTGGAACTGATACACAAGCTGGTCACCAGTAAACAACAGGTAAACAACAACAACAACAACAACAAGGTGGAACTGATACACAAGCTGGTCACACCAGTAAACAACAACTGGTCACACTGGTCAGTAAACAACAACAACAACAAGGTGGAACTGATACACACGCTGGTCACACCAGTAAACAACAACAACAACAAGGTGGAACTGATAAACACACGCTGGTCACACTGGTCAGTAAAACAACAACAACAACAAGGTGGAACTGATACACACGCTGGTCACACCAGTAAACAACAACAACAACAAGGTGGAACTGATACACACGCTGGTCACACCAGTAAACAACAACAACAACAAGGTGGAACTGATGCACATGCTGGTCACACCAGTAAACAACAACAACAACAACAACAACAAGGTGGAACTGATGCACATGCTGGTCACACCAGTAAACAACAACAACAACAACAACAAGGTGGTACTGATACACACGCTGGTCACACCAGTAAACAACAACAACAACAACAAGGTGGTACTGATACACACGCTGGTCACACCAGTAAACAACAACAACAACAAGGTGGAACTGATACACACGCTGGTCACACCAGTAAACAACAACAAGGTGGAACTGACAAGGTGGTCACTGAGTAAACAACAACAACAACAAGGTGGTACTGGTGGTCACACCAGTAAACAACAACAACAACAAGGTGGTACTGATACACACGCTGGTCACACCAGTAAACAACAACAACAACAAGGTGGTACTGATACACACGCTGGTCACACCAGTAAACAACAACAACAACAAGGTGGTACTGATACACACGCTGGTCACACCAGTAAACAACAACAACAACAAGGTGGTACTGATACACACGCTGGTCACACCAGTAAACAACAACAACAAGGTGGAGCTGATACACACGCTGGTCACACCAGTAAACAACAACAACAACAAGGTGGAGCTGATACACACGCTGGTCACACCAGTAAACAACAACAACGTGGTACTTATAAACAAGCTGGTCACACCAGTAAACAACAACAACAACGTGGTACTTATAAACAAGCTGGTCACACCAGTAAACAACAACAACAACAAGGTGGAACTGATACACACGCTGGTCACACCAGTAAACAACAACAACAACAAGGTGGAGCTGATGCACAAGCTGGTCACACCAGTAAACAACAACAACAACATCAAGGTGGAACTGATACACATGCTGGTCACACCAGTAAACAACAACAAGAACAAGGTGGAACTGATACACACGCTGGTCAAACCAGTAAACAACAACAACAACAAGGTGGAACTGATACACACGCTGGTCACACTAGTAAACAACAACAACAACAAGGTGGAACTGATACACACGCTGGTCACACCAGTAAACAACAACAACAACAACAAGGTGGAACTGATACACACGCTGGTCACACCAGTAAACAACAACAACAACAAGGTGGAACTGATACACACGCTGGTCACACCAGTAAACAACAACAACAACAAGGTGGAACTGATACACACGCTGGTCACACCAGTAAACAACAACAACAACAAGGTGGAACTGATACACACGCTGGTCACACCAGTAAACAACAACAACAACAACAAGGTGGTACTGATACACACGCTGGTCACACCAGTAAACAACAACAACAACAACAAGGTGGAACTGATACACACGCTGGTCACACCAGTAAACAACAACAACAACAACAAGGTGGAACTGATACACACACTGGTCACACCAATAAACAACAACAACAACAAGGTGGAACTGATACACACGCTGGTCACACCAGTAAACAACAACAACAACAAGGTGGTACTGATACACACGCTGGTCACACCAGTAAACAACAACAAGGTGGAACTGATACACACGCTGGTCACACCAGTAAACAACAACAACAACAAGGTGGTACTGATACACACGCTGGTCACACCAGTAAACAACAACAAGGTGGAACTGATACACATGCTGGTCACACCAGTAAACAACAACAAGGTGGAACTGATACACACGCTGGTCACACCAGTAAACAACAACAACAACAACAAGGTGGACTGATGCACACGCTGGTCACACCAGTAACCACAACAACAACAACAAGGTGGAACTGATGCACACGCTGGTCACACCAGTAAACAACAACAACAACATGGTACTGATACACACGCTGGTCACACCAGTAAACAACAACAAGGTGGAACTGATACACACGCTGGTCACACCAGTAAACAACAACAACAACATGGTACTGATACACACGCTGGTCACACCAGTAAACAACAACAACAACATCAAGGTGGAACTGATACACATGCTGGTCACACCAGTAAACAACAACAACAACAAGGTGGAACTGATACACACGCTGGTCACACCAGTAAACAACAACAACAACAAGGTGGAACTGATGCACACTCATCCGCTGATGGATTGTCTTCACAGAGATGGCCGCCTCGCTCGCGTTCCTAGGAAACTATGCAGTTTTTTGTTTTTTTACATTTCTTACAACCCCAGGTCATCTTAGGTTTCTTTACATACAGCCGGAACTACTGAATATAAGATCAGCGTCAACTCTGGTCAGTACGACCAAGAATATGTTTTTCGCGACAACAACAACCAGTGTAACCAGTGGATGGCGACCAAAAAAAAAAAAAAAACTGAAAAAGAGGGAAACACGGTCTTCTGGTCAGACTGGACGGGCACATCACCACTCCCCAGCATTCTTCTTGCCAATGTCCAGTCTCTTGACAACAAGGTTGATGAAATCCGAGCAAGGGTAGCATTCCAGAGGGACATCAGAGACTGTAACGTTCTCTGCTTCACGGAAACATGGCTCACTGGAGAGACGCAATCCGATGCAGCCAGCGGGTTTCTCCACGCATGCGCCGACAGAAACAAACATCTCTCTGGTAAGAAGACAATGGCAACGTGACATGGTGTGATGAAGGAAACATACAGGAACTCAAATCCTTCTGTTCTGATTTAGTCACAATCAAATGTAGTAACCAAGAACAATAATCAACAATATCCCCCCCAAGGACACATCGATGGCTCTGAACTGATTTAACTCTCTGCAAACTGGTTTATCCGGAGGCTGCATTCATTGTAGCTGGTTTTAAAAGGCAATCTGAAAACAAGACTCCCTAAATTTTATCAGCATATTGATTGCGCAACCAGGTGGAAAGACCCTGGATCATTGTTACTCTAACTTCCGCGACGCATATAAGGCCCTGGTCAAAAGCTGACCACGACTCCATTTTGTTGATCCCTGCCTAAGACAGAAACTAAAACAAAGCTCCCACGCTGGGTCTGATAACGCTGGTCCGACGCTGGTCACACCAAGACTGCTTCCATCACGTGGACTGGGAGATGTTTCGTAACAACAACAACATTGGTGCTGAACGATAGAACACGCTGGTCACAAAACATTCCCTAACCAGAAACCGTAAACTGAACGAACAACAATCAAAGGTGTCTGGTAACATGACTGAATACAAACAGTGCAGCTATTCCCTCCGCAAGGCTATCAAACAAGCTAAGCGCCAGTACAGAGACAAAGTAGAATCTCAATTCAACGGCTCAGACACAAGAGTATGTGGCAGGGTCTACAGTCAATCACGGACTACAGGAAGAAACCCAGCCCAGTCACGCTGTCTTGCTCAGGCAGACTAAATAACTTTTTTGCCCGCTTTGAGGACAATACAGTGCCAAACAACGGAATCAACAACAAGACATTTAAACGTGTGGAGGCCCACTGATCCCCAGCCGCGCCTCAGAGCATGCAGACCAGCTGGCTGGTCAACACCCTATACCAGTAAACAACAACCTGTTCCCAAGAAAGCAAGGTAACTGAGCTGACTACCGCCCGTAGCACTCACATCCGTCATCATGAAGTGCTTTGAGAGACTAGTCAAGGACCATATCACCTCCACCCTACCTGACACCCTTGACCCACTCCAATTTGCTTACCGCCCAAATAGGTCCACAGACGAACAACCACACTGCACACTGCCCTAACCCATCTGGACAAGAGGAATACCTATGTGAGAATGCTGTTCATCGACTACAGCTAAACACCATAGTACCCTCCAAGCTCGTCACAAGCTGGAGACCCTGGGTCTCGACCCGCTGGCAACTGGGTACTGGACTTCCTGACGGGCCGCCCCCAGGTGGTGAAAACAACATCAACAACACTGGGGCCCCACAAGGGTGGTGATCCTGTACTCCCTGTTCACCCACGACTGCATGCTGGTCAACTCAATCATAAGTTTGCGGACAACAACAGTGGTAGGCAACCAACAACGACGAGACGGCCTGGGAGGAGGTGAGGGCCCTGGAGTGTGGTGTCAGGAAAATAACCTCACACTCAACGTCAACAAAACTAAGGAGATGATTGTGGACTTCAGGAAACAGCAGAGAGAACACCCCCATCCACATCGATGGAACAGTAAGAGGGTAGCAAGTTTTAAGTTCAACAACAACAAACTGTGGTCCACTGACAGCATACGCACAGCGCTGGTCACACCAAAAGCACTCACAAACTACAGATGCAACAACAACAACCGTAAGGTAGGAACTGAAACTACCTGCCCTCCAGGACACCTACACCACCCGATGCTGGGAAGGCCATAAAGATCATCAAGGACATCAACCACCCGAGCCACTGCCTGTTCACCCCGCTGTCATCCAGAAGGCGAGGTCAGTACAGGTGCATCAAAGCTGGGACCGAGAGACTGAAAAACAGCTTCTATCTCAAGGCCATCAGACTGTTAAACAGCCACCACTAACATTGAGTGGCTACTGCCAACACACTGTCAATGACACTGACTCTACTCCAGCCACTTTAATCATGGGAATTGATGGGAAATTATGTAAATATATCACTAGCCACTTTAAACAATGCTACCTCATATAATGTTACTAATTGTTCATCTCAATGCATACGTTGACAACAATCCTTATGTAGCCACTTTAACTATGCCACTGGAACTGTATATACTGTACATATCATCTACTGTATCTTGCCTATGCTGCTCTGTACCATCACTCATTCATATATCCTTAACATATTCTTTATCCCCTTACACTGTGTATAAGACAGTAGTTTTTTTTTTTTTTGTTGGATTACGTTATTACTGCATTGTCGGAACTAATTTCGCTACACTCATTAACATCTGCTAACCGCAAATAAAATTTGATTTGATTTGATTTGGTAGGTTGTGAGTTTGGATGACTTGTTTAGTTAGTGTGTTCAGGAGACTGCATTGTATAAGATGGCTGCATCAGCCATCTCCAAGTTTTTTGACGCGCCCTCTATTGATTGTTTGGTGAGGTTTCGTAAAGTAGACCTTATAGCTATAGCTGACCATTATGGATTTGTATTCCCTGAGAAAGCCCTAAAGGCTGAGCTTTTGGTGCTAGTCAGGGAGGGTTTAGTGAGAGAACGGATTCTCTCACTGCAAGGAGAGGAGACGGGTAGACTTTCTGATGCCAAGTCAGAGGACAGGGCGGAGGAAGGGGTTCCTCGTACCCCTTTACATTGCCCAGATTCGATCCTTTATCTTCTGCTTCGGGTCGTTCAGATGGGACTGCTAGGCTGAAGGTGAGGCTGGCTCGGTTAGAAATGGAGCAAAAAGATAAAGAGAGACAGATGAATTTTGAACTTGAAATTAGGAAAATAGAAGCTGACAAGGAGGTGAGGATCCGACAACTGGAGCTAGATGCTGGCTCCAGTGCGACTCCACAAGCTGCTCATCATCAAGCCCACTTCGATGTGAGTAAAAACATAGCTTTAGTCCCTCCATTCCGAGAGTCGGAAGTTGATTATTATTTCTCTGCGTTTGAGCGTGTGGCCGCTGCGCTGCATTGGCCACTCGAGGTTTGGCCGCTTCTGTTACAATGTAAATTGTCTGGGAAAGCCCAGGAAGTAGTAGCTGCTCTCTCCCTGGAAGACAGTTTACATTACGATACAGTTAAAACTACCGTGTTGCGGGCTTATGAGTTGGTGCCTGAAGCTTATAGGCAGTGCTTCAGGAACCACAAAAAACGTCTCACCGTACATTTGTTGAATTTGCTAGGGACAAAGAGTCTCTGTTTAGTCGTTGGTGTTCAGCCAGCAAAGCTAACACCTTTGCTGATATTCGGGAGTTGATGCTGTTGGAGGACTTTAAAAGCAACCTCCCAGATAGACTTATAGTTCATTTAAATGAACAGAAAGTGGTGACATTGGCCCAAGCAGCAGTGTTGGCAGATGAGTACGCTTTGACACACAAGACTGTCTTTGGTGCACCACGTTTTGAAGGCCGGACGATTACGTCATCAGTTCCTCGTTCAGGTCGCTTTTCCTCTGACAACCCTAAGCCTTTTCATGAAGTCCGTGAATGTTTTTACTGTCACCAAAAGGGTCACGTGATTGCGGACTGCCCAGTTTTGAAAAATAAACCGAAACGGTCCCAGTCACCGTCCCCAAAAATGAAAAGTTTGGGTTTAGTCAAGTCTTTGGATCGTCCATTGGATCGAGATATTGACTCAGCATTTGAGAAACCGGATCCTGTCTATGCTCCGTTTATCTCTGCCGGTTATGTTTCCTTAACAGGAGAACCAACTGATCTAAAGCCTATCCAAATCCTACGTGACACCGGGGCGGCGCAGTCAGTAATCATTACTGATGCTTTACCCTGGTCTCCTGAAACGTATTGTGGAGGCAAAAACCGTACCTGTACCATTACACTGGGTCCACTTAGTGTCAGACTTGGTATCAGGACGTTTCCGTGTTGGTGTAGTGTCTACACTGCCAGTATCAGGAGTAAAATTGCTACTAGGGAATGATATTGCTGGTGGTAATGTCACTCCTGTGTTAGAGGTAGTAGACAACCCAGAAATCAGAACTACAGATGAGAAATTGGTTCAAGCATTTCCACATGTTTTTCCTGCTTGTGTGTTAACGAGGGCACAATCTCGCAAGCTAGGAGATGTGGTGGATTTGGCTAGTTCTATTTTTGAGCATGTTGAGGTAGAAGACAATGCACTGAGTATTCCTTCTGCATTGCCGACAGTTTTTACCCCCGTAAAAACTAAGGCAGGGGAAAACGAATCGCGCCCCAATTACATGACATTCTTTTGTCTGTCACCCCTTAGAAGGTGATTGAATGTCAAAAGAAGACACCAGTCTTCGCAAGTGTTTTGCTTCGGTAATTTCCATTGAGGAAGCTAAAACTAGACAGACTGCCTACTTTATGGAAGCAGGAGTTTTGATGCGTAAATGGGCATCTCATGACACCATTAATGACTGGAGTGAAGTGTGTCAAGTGGTTGTTCCTACACCGTTCCGACAGCAGGTGCTGTCACTCGCCCATGACCAGGCGTGGTCTGGACACTTGGGGATCACAAAGACCTATAACCGGGTCCTTCGTCATTTCTTCTGGCCAGGTTTGAAGTCTGACGTGGTCCAATTTTGTAAAACATGTCACATATGTCAACTCACTGGGAAAGTGAATCAAACAGTTCCATGAGCGCCACTCTGCCCGATTCCTGTGGTAGGGGAACCGTTTGAAAGAGTGATAATTGATTGTGTAGGTCCATTGCCGAAAACCAGGTCAGGTAACCAGTTCCTATTAACAAATGTACAACCAGAACCGCCGCCTTATGCGGTGGGCTCTGATTGTGCAAAGATATAATGTACAGATAGCTTATGTGAAGGGCTCGGCGAATGTGGTTGCTGACGCTCTATCACGGGTTTACTAACTGGGGATACGTTGGCATTTATTATTGCAAAACTAGGTTTGCAATTTTTGTGGTGGGCGTGTTACGTTCCCCAGATTATGTGTTGTAGTTTGTGTATTTACATGTGTTTATTTCAGGAAATGGCTTCCTGAAATCCCTCAAGCAGCTGATTGGTCGACTCCAGGGCTAATTGGAGAGCTGACCCCGCCCCCTCGTCAAGACGCAGCTGTCTCCAATTACCCATTCCTTCTGACACTATATAAAAGCCAGTGTTCTGTTCAGGGGGGAGATCTCTTCTTTTTGGAGGTAGAGATTTTGCTGGAGGTAGGGATTGCTGAGATTGATTGTGATAGAGGTTGATTTTGCCGGAATGTGGTATGTTGCTCAGATAGAGCTTATTTGACATCCTTTTGTTTCTTAGTTTGTTTAAAATTGTTTAATATTCTGTTTCATTTGTTCCCAGGGGAAAAGGGGAAGGCACCTAGGGAGTGCTTAGGCAAGAGGCCCTGGGCATAAATATACCCGTAGCATAATCGCTGTCTAGGCACACTAGGTAAGACCTGGGCGGACCACCCCTTGTATTTTGGTTAGGGCACCAGGTGGTGCTAAATAAGGTAAGTAGTGGGTAGGCAGGTAAGATAGGAGAGGGGGGGGCTTTGAGATTTACTTTCCTTGCTTTGGTTCCGTCCAGCCCCTTTTTCCCATATTACCGTGTAAAGGAATAAAGTCCTTGTAAACGGTACCACATTCTGCCTGTTGTCATTCTTACTTGCACCTACAGTCCATACCTTTTTCGCTTCACGGAGAGTCTAGTTGTAGCAGGGTGTTGCGTTCCCTCTTCATAGAGGCGTGCATAACAACCACCACCATCACCATCATCACCACCGCCATCATCATCATCACCATCATCACCACCATCATCCTCACCAACATCATCATCACCATCCTCACCACCATCATCATCACCAACATCATCATCATCACCATCCTCACCACCACCATCACCACCATCATCACCATCATCATCATCACCACCATCACCACCACCATCATCATCACCACCATCACCACCACCACCATCACCACCATCATCACCATCATCATCACCACTACCGCCATCACCACTACCATCATCATCACCATCATCATCACCACCATCACCATCATCATCACCATCACCCTCACCACCACCACCATCATTATCACCACTACCATCATCACCATCACCATCATCATCATCATCATCACCACTACCATCATCACCATCACCAGTACCATCATCACCATCAATATCATCATCACCATCACCACCATAACCATCATCAGCATCACCATCACCACCACCATCACCACCATCACCACCACCATCACCATCATCATCACCACCACCATCATCATCACCATCATCATCATCACCATCACCACTACCATCATCACCATCACCATACCATCATCACCATCACCATCATCCTCACCACCATCATCAGCATCACCATCAATATCATCATCACCATCATCACCACCACCATCATCATCATCAGCATCACCATCACCACCATCCTCACCACCATCACCACCAGCACCATCATCATCACCAACATCATCATCATCACCATCCTCACCACCATCACCACCAGCACCATCATCACCACCACCATCCACCATCACCACCATCATCACCACCACCATCACCATCACCACCATCACCATCATCACCACCACCATCATCACCATCACCATCACCATCATCACCATCACCATCATCACCATCACCATCACCACCACCATCTTCACCATCACCATCATCACCATCATCATCACCATCACCACTTCCATCATCACCATCACCATCATCATCAACATCACCAGTACCATCATCACCATCAATATCATCATCACCATCACCACCATCACCATCAGCACCATCACCCTCACCACCATCACCACCACCATCACCACCACCATCCATCACCATCACCATCATCACCATCATCACCATCATCACCATCACCATCATCACCATCACCACTACCATCATCACCATCACCACTACCATCATCACCATCACCATCACCATCATCCTCACCACCATCATCAGCATCACCATCAATATCATCATCACCATCATCACCACCACCATCATCATCATCAGCATCACCATCACCACCACCACCATCATCAGCATCACCATCAGCATCACCACCACCACCATCATCACCACCACCACCACCACCACCATCATCAGCACCACCACCATCATCAGCATCACCATCACCACCATCATCAGCATCACCACCACCACCATCATCAGCATCACCACCATCATCAGCATCACCACCACCACCATCATCAGCATCACCATCACCAACAGGGGGTTAGAGGTTCCATAGAGAGAGACAGGGGGGGGTTAGAGGCTCCATAGAGAGAGACAGGGAGGGGGGGGGGGGTTAGAGGCTCCATAGAGAGAGACAGGGGGGTTAGAGGCTCCATAGAGAGAGACAGGGAGGGGGTTAGAGGCTCCATAGAGAGAGACAGGGGGGTTAGAGGCTCCATAGAGAGAGACAGGGGGGGGGTTAGAGGCTCCATAGAGAGAGACAGGGGGGTTAGAGGCTCCATAGAGAGAGACAGGGGGGTTAGAGGCTCCATAGAGAGAGACAGGGGGGTTAGAGGCTCCATAGAGAGAGACAGGGGGGTTAGAGGCTCCATAGAGAGAGACAGGGGGGATTAGAGGCTCCATAGAGAGAGACAGGGGGGGGTTAGAGGCTCCATAGAGAGAGACAGGGGGGTTAGAGGCTCCATAGAGAGAGACAGGGGGGTTAGAGGCTCCATAGAGAGAGACAGGGGGGGGTTAGAGGCTCCATAGAGAGAGACAGGGGGGGGTTAGAGGCTCCATAGAGAGAGACAGGGGGGTTAGAGGCTCCATAGAGAGAGACAGGGGGGTTAGAGGCTCCATAGAGAGAGACAGGGGGGTTAGAGGATCCATAGAGAGAGACAGGGGGGTTAGAGGCTCCATAGAGAGAGACAGGGGGGGGGGTTAGAGGCTCCATAGAGAGAGACAGGGGGGTTAGAGGCTCCATAGAGAGAGACAGGGGGGGTTAGAGGCTCCATAGAGGCTCCATAGAGAGAGACCAGGGGGGGGGGGGGGTTAGAGGCTCCATAGAGAGAGACAGGGGGGGGGGGGGGTTAGAGGCTCCATAGAGAGAGACAGGGGGGGGTTAGAGGCTCCATAGAGAGAGACAGGGGGGTTAGAGGCTCCATAGAGAGAGACAGGGGGGTTAGAGGCTCCATAGAGAGAGACAGGGGGGGGTTAGAGGCTCCATAGAGAGAGACAGGGGGTTAGAGGCTCCATAGAGAGAGACAGGGGGGGGTTAGAGGCTCCATAGAGAGAGACAGGGGGGGGTTAGAGGCTCCATAGAGAGAGACAGGGGGGGGTTAGAGGATCCATAGAGAGAGACAGGGAGGGGGAGAGAGACTCACAGCTTTGGGTTTGAATGGCGGTTGTACTTCCTTGTTCTCCACTTTGTCCCAGTCCATATAGCGGAAGAACCCGTGGTCTCTGATGTCTCGCTCCCCCTCCGGACCACAGCCCAGGCGCTTCCCAGGGTGCTTGGTCATCAACTAGGGACAGGGAGGGGGTTAGAGGTTAGAGGCTCCATAGAGACAGGGAGGGGAGGCTTAGGGAGGGAGGGGGTTAGAGGCTCCATAGGGACAGAGGGGGTTAGAGGCAGGGAGGGGGGGTTAGAGGCTCCATAGGGACAGGGAGGGGGTTAGAGGCTCCATAGGGACAGGGAGGGGGTTAGAGGCTCCATAGGGACAGGGAGGGGGGTTAGAGGCTCCATAGGGACAGGGAGGGGGTTAGAGGCTCCATAGGGACAGGGAGGGGGTTAGAGGCTCCATAGGGACAGGGAGGGGGTTAGATAGAGACAGTAGACCCCCCCTCCCTACCCACTTCCCTACCTACTCCATACCCCCACAGACTCTGAGATGGACAGAATACACAGTACTGTACATAGAACCAGATAACACAGTACTGTACATAGAACCAGATAACACAGTACTGTACATAGAACCAGATAACACAGTACTGTACATAGAACCAGATAACACAGCACTGTACATAGAACCAGATAACACAGTACTGTACATAGAACCAGATAACACAGTACTGTACATAGAACCAGATAACACAGTACTGTACATAGAACCAGATAACACAGTACTGTACATAGAACCAGATAACACAGTACTGTACATAGAACCAGATAACACAG
>NW_024609034.1:10000-15000 GCF_018296145.1 Oncorhynchus tshawytscha | reverse complement strand
AGAGTAGAATATAATGGAGAATAGAGTATAATAGAGTCGAGTAGAATATAATAGAGTACAGTACAGAGTATAATAGAGTAGAATATAATAGAGTGTAGAGTATAATAGAGTAGAGTAGAATATAATAGAGAATAGAGTATAATAGAGTAGAACATAATAGAATAGAGTATAATAGTAGAGTATATAATAGAGTAGAGTAGAATATAATAGAGCATAACAGAGTAGAGTAGATTGTAATAGAGAACAATAGAGTAGAATATAATAGAGCATAGAGTATAATAGAGTACAGAGTATAATAGAGTAGAATATAGAGTGTAGAGTAGAGTATAATAGAGTAGAGTAGAATATAATAGAGTGTAGAGTATAATAGAGTAGAGTAGAATATAATAGAGAATAGAGTATAATAGAGTAGAGTAGAACATAATGGAGAATAGAGTATAATAGAGTAGAATATAATAGACTGTAGAGTATAATAGAGTAGAGTAGACTATAATAGAGCATAACAGAGTAGAGTAGATTGTAATAGAGAACAATAGAGTAGAATATAATAGAGCATAGAGTATAATAGAGTAGATTAGAATATAATAGAGAATAGAGTATAATAGAGTAAAGTAGAATACAATAGAGTATAGTAGAGTATCATATTGTATTATATATATATATATATATAATGGAGAATAGAGAATAATAGAGTAGAATATAATAGAGTATGATAGAGTAGAGTAGAATATAATAGAGAATAGAGCAGAGTAGAATATAATGGAGAATAGAGTATAACAGAGTAGAATATAATAGAGCATAACAGAGTAGAGTAGAATGTAATAGAGTATAGAGTATAATAGAGTAGAGTAGAATATAAGAGAGAATAGAGCAGAGTAGAATATAATGGAGAATAGAGTATAACAGAGTAGAATATAATAGAGTGTAATAGAGTAGAGTAGAATATAATAGAGTATAGAGTATAATAGAGTAGAGTAGAATATAACAGATAATAGAGTATAATAGAGTAGAGAAGAATATAATGTAGAATATAGTATAATAGAGTAGAATACAATAGTGTAAATAGAGTAGAGTAGAATATAATAGAGTATAACAGAGTAGAGCAGAATTTAACAGAGTACAATTGAGTAGAATAGAATATAATAGAGTATAGAGTATAACAGAGTAGAGTAGAATATAATAGAGTATAGACTATAACAGAGTAGAGTAGAATATAATAGAGTATAACAGAGTAGAGTAGAATATAATAGAGTATAGAGTATAACAGAGTAGAGTAGAATATAACAGAGAATAAAGTATAATAGAGTAGAGAAGAATATAATAGAGTATAATAGAGTAGAGTAGAACCTGGTCTAGACAGCATGATAGGTGAACCTGCGCTGACCATAACACACTGTCTACAGCACTACGAGTGTGTGTGAGAATTGTGTGTGTGTGTGTGTTGTCTCTCTCACACAGTAGGTGTTAACACTAGGAACTGAACCATCTGTCTCTCCTGTCAAACTAACGTATGATACATAATCAACTTAATTATTCACAAGCACGCACACACACACACACACACACACACACACACACACACACACACACACACACACACACACACACACACCTCAGGAGCGATGTAGTCTGGGGTCCCACAGAAGGTCTTGGTGGTGACACCGTCTAACATGTTCTCTTTGCACATCCCAAAGTCAGCGATCTTAATGTGGCCTTCTGCATCCAGCATGACGTTGTCCAGCTTCAGATCCCTACAAGAGGCACACAGAGACAGACTATCTTAATGTGTCCTTCAGCATCACGTTGTCCAGCTTCAGATCTCTACAGGAGACGAGACACAGAGACAGACTATCTTAATGTGACACAGAGACAGACTAGACTCTCAGACAGAAGGATACGATCCCTAGAGGAGACAAGAAACACAGACAGACAGATCTTAATGTGTCCCTCAGCATCACGTTGTCCAGCTTCAGATCTCTACAGGAGACAAGACACACAGAGACAGACTATCTTAATGTGTCCTTCAGCATCACGTTGTCCAGCTTCAGATCTCTACAGGAGACGAGACACAGAGACAGACTAGACTCTCAGACAGAAGAGTACGGTCTCTACAGGAGACGACACAGAGACAGACTAGACTCTCAGACAGAAGGGTACAGTACTGTTCACGGGGTACAAAAATATCCAAATTACAACCAGACAATAGCGATCCCATTAGTTCCTGCCAAGACTGATAAATATCTTTGACTGAGAAGCTGGTGTGATGAGTATCTCTGTCTGAGATGATGTTGTGATGAGTATCTCTGTCTGAGATGATGTTGTGATGAGTATCTCTGTCTGAGATGATGTTGTGACGAAAGACTCACCTGTAAATGATTCCTTTCAGATGAAGGAAGAACAGACCTATGGCAATCTCTGCTGCATAGAACCTGAGAGAGAGAGAGAGAGAGAGAGAGAGAGAGAGAGAGAGAGAGAGGAGAGGAGAGGAGAGGAGAGGAGAGGAGAGGAGAGGAGAGGAGAGGAGAGGAGAGAGAGGAGAGGAGAGGAGAGGAGAGGAGAGGAGAGGAGAGGGAGAGGAGAGGAGAGGAGAGGGAGAGGGAGAGGGAGAGGAGAGGAGAGGAGAGGAGAGGAATAAAGGTGTCTTTAGCCATACTTACAGTATATCTGATAAGATCAACAGGACGTAGCAAACATGTCCGTGTTCGAACCATCCAATCACATATCGACCCCACAAACCTACTCTCAAAGAGAGAGCTGAGGAGAAGCCAAAATAAAACCATTCCCTTCCCCAAGTCACACAGCCGAAAAACACATCTGGACAAGAGGAGCAGCTTCGTGACGTTCATGGACTATGTCGTGGAAATTTCCTCTATTTACCAAATCATGGGAGCAAACCACAACACAAGTCAGAGTTAGTTATCAAAGTCCATCTTTAATTATATGAGCTCTATCATAACCCTGTGACTCTCAGATCAATTCAGTGTCTATCAATGAATTCTCTGAGAGCCCCACTACATTGCAGCTGAGATCCTTTAATTGCAAAGAACACACATAGTCAGACAGCATAGACATAACTCATCGTTCAGCTTTGTCTCCTTACTCAAACCCCAGAACCATAAACCAATCCTCCATATCAACAGGCATATATCAAATTGTCATTTAGATACAACCAATTCTAAATACAACCAATCCTGGACAAGCTCACAGAGAGCATAGAATGATTCCAGACACTGCCATCCTCCTCTCCCCGATGGGAAAAGTAGGGAGTGACTGGCACACAGACACAGTGGAGCAAAAGATATGTTTACACATGATGACACCTTGACCTCTCCCCTCTCTGCGGCCCATGCAACTTAGTCTTGACATAGAACAGATACTGCAACCCTGCCACAGTATTATACAAAAATAACATTCTGATGAGAAGTAACTTACAAACATATGATGAATATAAAACATCTTACCGATGTTACCAACAAATTCTGATTATTCCACAACAAGATAAAGGGCTTCATCTGACTCTGGGTCAGTAGATAAACAGCTCCATCTGACTCTGTGTCAGTAGATAAAGGACCTCATCTGACTCTGGGTCAGTAGATAAACAGCTCCACCTGACTCTGGGTCAGTAGATGAAGGACCTCATCTGACTCTGGGTCAGTAGATGAAGGACCTCATCTGACTCTGGGTCAGTAGATAAAGGACCTCATCTGACTCTGGGTCAGTAGATAAAGGACCTCATCTGACTCTGGGTCAGTAGATAAAGGACCTCATCTGACTCTGGGTCAGTAGATAAAGGACCTCATCTGACTCTGGGTCAGTAGATAAAGGACCTCATCTGACTCTGGGTCAGTAGATAAAGGACCTCATCTGACTCTGGATCAGTAGATAAAGGGCCTCATCTGACTCTGGGTCAGTAGATAAAGGTTACCAACCAATTCTGATTATTCCCCAACAACTACCGTTCAAAGCATTCAACACTACTGTTCCCTCCGAGGTCGACACCGAGCTCAGAGCCCTGGTCCCTGGACCCCTCTGCAACTGGATCCAGGGTGGTGACGAGGCCCCCAGTACATCACTGGGACCGTGCTCCCGCCCATCCAGGATATTGACTCAAAACGGTGACTGAGAAAGACGTGAAGCTTCATCAAGAGACCCCCGCTCAAGGTACTAAACGATATCATAACCACCCTTGATAAAAGACACTCCTCTCCCCTGTGCAGCCGTCTTCATTGACCTTGCCAAGGCTTTCGACTCTGTCAATCACCGTATTCTTATCGGCAGACTCAACAGCCTTGGTTTCTCAAATGATTGCCTCGCCTGGTTCACCAACTACTTCTCAAGACAGAGTTCAGTGTGTCAAATCGGAGGGCCTGTTGTCCGGACCTCTGGCAGTCTCTATGGGGGTGCCACAGGGTTCAATTCTCGGGCCGACTCTTTTCTCTGTATACATCAATGATGTCGCTCTTGCTGTTGGTGAGTCTCTGATCCACCTCTATGCAGACAACACCATTCTGTATACTTCTGGCCCTTCTTTGGACACTTAACAAAACTCCAAATAACACTCATTCCGTGGCCTCCAGCTGCTCTTAAATGCTAGTAAAAACTAAATGCATGCTATTCAACCGATTGCTGCCTGACTAGCATCACTACTCTGGTCGGTTCTGACTTAGAATATGTGGACAACTACAAATACCTAGATGTCTGGTTAGACTGTAAGCTCTCCTTCCAGACTGACATTAAACATCTCCAATCCAAAATTAAAAACTAGAATTGGCTTCCTATTTCGCAACAAAGCCTCCTTGATGTGGATCGTTGCGTTATGCTAATTCGTTTCAGGCGATGATTACGCTCCCGCATGTTTGGGAGTCACTAGAGGTTTAAGGGCCTGTAAGTAAGCATTTCACTGAGGTCTACACCTGTTGGTTAAGGGCTAGTCGGTCAGCATTTCACTGTGGTCTACACCTGTTGGTTAAGGGCTGGTCAGCATTTCACTGTGAGGTCTA